>NC_053127.1:16281275-16581275 GCF_010015445.1 Perca fluviatilis
CAACGACCAAAGCTTTGAAGCGTTCGGGTCAGCCCTATTGATTTCGGAAGGAATGAAAGAGTGTTTTTTGGAAAAGAAAGCCAATGAAAAGGCATAATGAGCAAATGCTCTGATGTCCGATTCATGGCCTTAACAGTGACATGTTTGCAATCAAACTGTTGCAATTTTGAAATTAAAACTACTCCGATACAGTCATACATCATTTGTGTGCAAGGATGTGCAATATTGTGCTTTGCTAACCACCTTTTTAGCACAGAAATCAACACCGCAAATGCAAACCTGATGCCACATTACAATGATGCCAATGATAGTAATGAGGTCACATTTCTAGGAAACAAATGTGATAGTTTGTGGTAAGTTTTGTGCTCGTAAGACTTGCAAAGCACTGCATTTTTTTTCTTGGAGCATTTCTGGACCAAAACTTCCCTCTTATTATATACCCTATGTGACTGTATGTTGTAATAATAAATATATACATACAAAGAAAATTTTAAATGTAGTGTTCCAACACTACAGCTACACATTTTGCAAACCCCTCACAAATTTAGCACAACAATTTCTAGTGCATTATGCAATCAGATACAGTCCTAATCAATGACTACTGACGTGTCTGACTGCATTATATTTGTCCACCTACACAAAGTCTACCGCTGCAACACGTAATCCCTTAGCCACAAATGTCATCACTGCTTTGCTTTGTTTGCTGCCAATAGTTGTGCTCTCCATTAATCGAGGGCAAGACGGTTGGAGTTTGGCGGGGGGGTATGCTGAGCGCCTTTAGAATTTAAACATATCACAGAATTAACAGCTGTTCTTACAGCATACATATTAAAATACATATATTTATCAAAACCACTAAGTGTACAGCATTAATCTGTCAACATTACGGGTATATTTGCACATGGTTTATGTGGAGCAGTATTTGGCACTACATTTAACTCAATAAAGAGAAATTACTGTATAATAATGTCCATACGTATTTATATTTGTTTTTTAAACATTTTTAAATCTTATCTTAATTTATCTTATCTTTATTCTGTTCTCACATTTCTTTATGTTGCTGTACTGACACGTGGACTAAAACAAAACCCTTGGTTTGTACTTGGTTAATTAAGATTCAGATTACGGTTCAGAGGAGCACTTAATCAAAAGTAGGCAATCAAACTGAGTAGGCTGCCCCGAGTTGGCTAAATCTTTATTTCTTTTGTCATTAAATGTAGCAGGGCTGAAGCAAAATATCCCAGGCCTGTTTTTTTGGTCTATATAGTGGTCTATAAACCAAATATGATTATACAAGTATAGTATAGTAGTACAAAGTTGCCCAGTTTTCTATAATAAAATTAATCAATTTGGCTCAAATCTATTAAATTATTCGTTAGTGGTACACTGGACATTATGCATAATATTCTACTGTATCACCACACTTAAAAGCGGCATTTGTATTCATTTGATCACAAATGCTGGTGAGTCATGTCTCACTATGTTTTGATATGCAACTGATGACATCCAATTGAGAAGTTAGCATTAAGTTAGTGCTACTGCTGATCCTCTGCACTGCAGCTGACTGAGGTTACATTAGCTTCACACAGGACAGCTAACAGGACGAGTTGCTCCACTGGAGGTCTACATTTTAGAGCTTTAATGGGATGAGCTTAAAACAATGATATTGTAGGATTCTCGTAGGCTACAGATTTGATCATTGGCAAATTATCAAAGATGTTTTATCAATATTAATAAAGTCATGAATATGGTTATTAATAACTTTATCAAATCGACAAACAATCAAAACGGGGCACCACCCTGCAAGTCAGGGACCAATAATCAAACTGTGGAACAGTCTCATTTCTGTGGTAATCCTTTAAAAAGGAAATAAAAGGAAGGGGTGAATCCAAGCACGGACCTGATCGACCGGCGATTATTACAACAAGTACACAAATAATCACAAGCAACTGCTAATTAAGTATAATAAGATTTATTAACGAGATTTAATGCGAAGCATTGGTAGAGAAGGAATCTCTTCGGTCAACAAACTCGAGCCTTGTTGTAGACCCATAAATCTGCTACTAACCGTATTGTGCGATCTTCACAGGTACATCTGACGTATAGTCTTGGCAGTGCAATTCCAAATTTATGTAGCTCATAAGAATGAGAGATAGGGCTCAATTTTATTTACCTACGCATCAGAAGACAGAATGTATACAGACTAGAGTCTGCATTGAGTATTTGTTTTGACATTAAAACATACATACACCAGTCCAAAGGTACATGCACACAGTCACATGTACATACACTGGTGAACCCCAATTCTTTTCTGGAGTGAACCTGTTAACCCCTAACTACTTCACTTTCCTATCTTCCTTCATTTGTTGTTGTTTTTGTTTCACTATATTTTGGGTTAATGTCATATTGAAACAGCTATAATGATTGTACAAGGGATAATTCATTGCTTACCTATTTTGTTTTGTATAAAAAAAATTTGTGTTTAGCTACAGTTAGAAGTCATCTGCCCAGATGCTACCTTAGCCTACTGTCTGCCCAGACACTCTAGCCTCAGCCAACATATGAACATGAACTTGTGAACTGTCTCTCATTCCCAGGAAGGCATGGACTATGTTGATATCAGTTTAACCTTTTCTCCCATGAACTGTATGGTCCTTGGTTTGCTCCAAAGACCGGGGACCAACCGCTCTTCAGAGCAAAAAGGGGGACTGTTGGGGACCAAGAGTCTGGTTAAACCTGATTTTAACCAAAAGGCCTCAGATTAAACTGACCTCTGGATACAGGACACACATGTGCTCAGAGACAAAGGAATCTTGGCCTGTATGTAAACCCCAAAGCCTGGTTAATTCACACCTCTATGTGAAAGTGCCAGCCAGAAGGGAAACGCCTCACAACTGGCAGGAAGTCAAAGGACTACAAGATTGTAGTCTTCACCCTAGGGCTGGGCGATATGGACCAAAAGTCATATCCCGATATATTTTGGCTGAATATCGATATACGATATATATCCCGATATTTTTTTCCGCGAAGTGTTAGCAAATGTTCAGTCAAAGCCCAAATCAAATATGACATGTCACAAGTAGTTTCATAGAAACAGTTGCAAAATCAAATAAATAATAAACCGGTTTCTTCACCTGGTTCATGATTAAATGCTCAGCTGTTCAAATAACAATAAAATGTAAACCTAAATACTGTATAACAGGAGTACCTTTTTTGAAATCAAAGCTCCATAGGCTATTTGTGATTCGTTCCAAAGGTCAATTAAGCTTTAGATATTAATATAATGCCTCATGCCTGTAAGCCTAGGTTATAGTCCCATTCTTCCACTTGATACTGCTTCCACTTAAATAAACTTAAGATGAACTATCGACTACAAAACAAAGAAATTTATTATGATCGGTTCACAGATCTGAGTCCAAACGGAAACTTCACCCTTCTGAACTAAGAGTTTCTGCTTCAAGGTGAAGTTTAAACAGACTGAAATGTCCAGGCTCATTCCTCCACTATTTATTTCTGTATGTTTTGCGTTACATGTAATTTTAACGGGCACTGAGCTCCAGATCCTGCAGCCGAGACGGTCGCTGCCCCGCTGTAGCTTCTTTCCGTCCGCCTGCCGCCGGCAAACTTAGTGGAACTTTCCGCCGATATCGACATACAGTTCGTCCTGGACTACGTGTAAGATCCTACCGATCACCACTCTGTCTTTGGCTGGTCCGATCTGGATCGAGCGGGGACGGCGCAGCGGAGCAAGCGCGCTGTGTTTTGGCCTTGGGGAAGAGACACTGCGGCCGGCCACGGGTCTTCCGCCTCCGGCTACCGGAGCTCAGATTGCTGGTCGGCGGCATATATAATCATAGAAACACATTGTTTCAACTGTTAAATGTTATCCATTGCTGTTTGTTCTTTTTTTGCTTTTCTATCGAAAAAATAAAAAATAACAAGTCCGCAAAATCTTTAGCGTTGATCTGAATGCTTCGGCCCCCTGTTCCAAGATGGCGGCGGGTTTTGACGTATGTTTAGAACCTCACGGCGACATATCTATGGGAGCAAGGATCACATTTGAACTATATTGATATATGCAATATGGTCTAATTCCATATCTCATTTAAAAATATATCGATATATTTGTTTATATCGATATATCGCCCAGCCCTACTTCACCCTATCAAGAGTTTTGAGTCTTCCTATTGGTTCAGTGGGACCATAAACACAGCATGCAGTCTTGACCTATAAATAAGCCTGATCACCCAAAATCCTGTTGTCTTCACTTGCAACTCACGTTGCTGACAGGAGGCGCGCAAGCGCTTGTGCTCAACTTCTATTTTCTGGAGAAAGTGGATTTAATTTCGGAGGATCCTATGAAAAACGCACCAGTGTTTTTCATAACTGCAGTGAGAAGGAAACAACGTTTTTCTTCTCAAAGTCGGCCAAACTTTCCCCCTTTGCTGCCGTTTTGGAGGGAGTTTCTCCATGGCTGCTGACGAGCGCTAGGGAATTCGTTCTGTTTCATTTCTGTGGAAATCTATGGACAGAAACAAACGGACTGAATGCACCGTAAAAAGGCTGACGTCTGGGCAGAGATAAGTAGTGTGTTTATTAATGAGCAAAGGGTTCGCTACCATTGTTGCCATTAATGTGATCTGATTTAATCATGTACTGGTCCATATGTGATTATTAATCTGTTCTGTGAATGTATAATCGATCAATTATACCGTTGGTTTATGTTGTGTTAAGTAGCTGGTTTAAAACCGTAAGCACTACCTGCTAAGTCATTCGTTTCATGGAGTTTAGTTACTGTCTGCGATAGAATCGCGAAAATCAGCTGTTAGCTACTGGAGTGGTTATAGTGACGTTTCCCTCAGCAAAACCAAAAGTCTCAGTCTGTCCTAATCACACGTTAGCCCAGACCGGAGTGGCTGAGGGGAACTGGGTCATTATCGATAATTAAGATCAAAGTGCCTCTTTTCTTTACTCTTCTTCTCTTTCTCCTATTACTAACACACACACGACACAGGCTAGCCGCGTAGCTCCCGAGCTAACGCTGTAGGCTAGCTTCACACGTGGAGTCGGCATCACCTTGTCCAGTGCTAACACATGACCTAGCATACTAGGTTAAGCGTGTGCGTTGCCTAGCAACCCCCTCGGCTTCTTCAGCCCCTCCCAGTGTATGCAGCACCACTACCGCCCTCTTGAGGCTAAATAGTTTTGTGCAGCTCACAGGAGTATCCAGTTTGGTTTTTGTGTTAGGCCTACATTTTGACACCGCCCCTCCTTCACACACACACACACACACACACACACACACACACACACACACACACACACACACACACACACACAAAAAAAAACACACACACACACACACACACACACACACACACACACACACACACACACACACACACACACACACACACACACACACACACACACACACACACACACACACACACACACACACACCTTTGTTTTGGTTGCGATATGGTAAAAGATACACAAGTTTATTATTGAAGGATTATTGATTAGCTACTGATAATTGTGACGTTAATAAATCTTATTATACTTAATTAGCAGTTGCTTGTGATTATTTGTGTACTTGTTGTAATAATCGCCGGTCGATCAGGTCCGTGCTTGGATTCACCCCTTCCTTTATTTCCTTTTTAAAGGATTACCACAGAAATGAGACTGTTCCACAGTTTGATTGGTCCCCTATATTGGTCCCTGACTTGCAGGGTGGTGCCCCGTTTTGATTGTTTGTCGATTTGATAAAGTTATTAATAACCATATTCATAACTTTATTAATATTGATAAAACATCTTTGATAATTTGCCAATGATCAAATCTGTACCCTACGAGAATCCTACAATATGATGTGTGTAAAACAAGTTTAACATGAAAAGAGAATATCCAAACTCCACACAGGAAGGCCCAAGCAGGTTGATATGTACCCAGAACCTTCTTGCTGTGAGGTGACAATTACTCACGGTGCCATCCTCATTAGTAATAATTAATAGTCAAATGTTTATCTGTGTAACCATCCAGCTGAGACATTTCAAAAGCTCCCAGTGTTACTGCCTGGAAAAGTTACATAAGAAATGACATCACTGTTCAAACTCAGTTTCCCCACTACAATGCAACTGACCTTTTCGCTAACAACCTAAAAACTTTGTGGTGAGTTTGACAGCCTAAATTTAAAAAGGGCCAGATAAGGAGGACACAGACGGATGTCTCATAACAGGAAATCTACTAGAGCTGGTTCAACAAAGGATGTGCTAGAGTTGACATTCTGTTGTGTTATTTTTTTATACATGTCTCTGCATTTGGAGGAATTGATTTGAGAGCTGCAGTTTGAGTTTATTAATATAAATGAATATATATGTTTTCATTGCGTTATTGGTTCTTCTAAATATTCCTGCCATCGTCTTACATTCTTTAAAAATTCTCTAGCCTTTTTACATGTGGCAACATTCGTCTCTGTGGTTTTTTTGACGCTGAAATCATTCAATCAGTTTCTGTTTCTTTAAATCTGTTTCAATTTGTGTCATTGTATACGTATATATTCACTTTCCCAGGCTGAGTAAACGTCTGACACTTGCTTCTACAGTACTAGTAAAGTACCATCTACTCTGATATTTGTTAAGATTATATTAATATAAGGTATGTCATATGGAGTAGTTATTTCCAGCTTACAGTATGAAAATTCTAGAAAAGATTTGTCTTCGTGTGAGATAGATAGATAGATAGATAGATAGATAGATAGATATAAAACACTACTAACACCTATGCTTGGGTGCCGAACTCTGTACTTTTTTGGGTACCTACCAAATTACGTCGGTACTACGGAAGACCGATTCATGTTAAATCAAACGGTGTCAAATTTCAGTACCGCAAGCTTATCTGTCCTCTCTGCATGTTGACAGAGAGCAGGGCTCAGCTGGCACAACACACACACACACACACACACACACACACACACACACACACACACACACACACACACACACACACACACACACACACACACACACACACACACACACACACACACACACACACACACACACACAACCGTTGACTTGGCAGTTTGTTAAGTCACAATGAGTCACAGCATTGCCGATAAAGCAGTTGCAAGTGTAGCTACACTTTTCAAAACTCCAAGCTGACACCATTCACTATAATATAGTATTAATGGCAAGGCGAAAGCTGTCGCGATGCAGTTAACGTTACAATTCCTCTGAGACAGACAGGAACCCCAGTTGTTCTCTGTGCCCTGGTGACTGACTGACAGGCATAGGTTGTAGGGCAAGGTAACTTTTTTCTATAGCACATTTCAGCAACAAGGCAATTCAAAACACTTTACATAAAAAATTAAAGAGCAGTTTAAAAAGAGACAGAAAAGAAATGATGGCTAAAATAGAATAAGGAACAAATACAAAAATAAAAGTCAAAGTGCGGTGTAAGAAGTAAATAATTATTTGATTTAATAGGTTGTATGGATGGGTTTGGGAGGAGAGAAGGAGGAGTTTTATTTTGTGTAGTGTGTAAAATTGTCTAACTAAATAACAAAATAGTAAATAGGATAAGTAGTTTTAGAATTATTTTTACATCTGAAATACATTTCTTTTTGAGAATTGTTATTACAGAGGGAAAGTACCAAAAAAGGTACTGTTGGGTAACAGAACCAAATTTCAGGGACCAGTATTGGTACTGGAAAAAAATTGAAAAGTACCCAACCCTCCCCCTGATTAGTTAAACTTGAATTAAATTGAGAAATGCTTTTTGGTTAATACCTATTATAAGTGTACATGTTCAGGCAACACTTACTGATCAAGGGCCTTGTAGTAGAGATCCAGGTCTTTAATGACCAGCTCGGTTGTCCTCATTGTGATCATCTTGTTTTTGTAGCGCTCATCAGCTTTGTCATACTGATCTTCTCGCAGCTCTTTTCTGCAAGCAACCAGTTTAAAGAGAGATCAATTGATGGAAAAAAAAAAATCATATTATTAACAATAAGCAGGATCCATCAGTAGTAATAAATACTAAAGTAGCCAAAGGGCTGGACAGAAACCAGCAAAACAATGCCCTTTGTTTCTGTGGCTCAGTCATTAAGTGATGAAAGTGGTAGTATTTTCTTTAAGGTGCATTGACATAGGACAGCCTTAGATACTAGATTGGTATAATAATGAACATCTCATTTGAATTTGGTTAAGCTCTGTGCTGTGTAAACCCAACAATAGATCTGCATATCTCACCTGTAATGCAGTATCTCCTCTTCGAAACCTTTTTGACGACCCAGTGCAATACTGCGGTTCTTCTTCAAATCTTCCAACTTGCGATCCGCTTCGCGACGTTCTCTGGACAACCACAGAAAGCGACAAGGTAATATTACTACCAGCCTGACCACAAGTAACCTTAAAAAGTGTAACACCACCGAGGCAAAAGAGAGTGGGGATGTCTTGAACAGTTAGTCTCTGTGCAGCTTGGTTCCCTTTTAGGACTCTATCAAATGTATTGATCTTACAGATGATTAATAAAAGGTGTAGTGCTCTTCTTACTGGCGTAGCTGCAAGACCTGCATGTTGCCCATGTCTTTCATTAGAGCCTCGCGCTTAGCCACAAGCTCCTTCAACTCCTCCATACGTTTCCTCAAGGTCAGGTTGTCTTGCAGCCAGCGCTCCTGGACCTAAGAAATATAAAAAAAGGTTAAAAAAGTAACTTAACTACTAACAAAAGCGTGGGGCCGTGTCCCTGCAGTGAACAACAGTGGAGGAGCTGAGTAGGTGTTCGGGGTCAACACTGATGAAGGCCAGAAGCCAAAACATCTGTCTATTGGCGCTTTTCCATTACATGGTACCTGCTCGACTCGCCACTACTCTACTCGCCTTTTTTGGTTTTCCATTACGAAAAAAAGTACCTGGTACCTGCTAACATACTTTTTTTAGTACCACCTCAGTCGAGGTTCCAAGCGAGTTGAGGCGAGCCGAAAAGGTGACGTGAAAACCTGCAGGCTGCTGACTGGTCGGAAAGAATCGTCACTGATCACTGCATTGCTAGCGAGAGACAGCATTTTTAAATAGTTTAGCCAGCGGTGTTTTTTTGCTGCCGGAGGCTCCACGCAGAGCTTTCTCCGTAGCATACAAGTGGCCTGATGTTTATACTTGTGCGCTGGTGTGTGCATGTGTGATGTGTGTGTGTGGGGAGCTGGTGAGCGAGGGAGAAGTGAGAGAGTGACGGCGATTATCTCCGCAGCGAGTAGCGACTCTAGAGTCATATATATGTGAGAGAAACAAAGTGTCTCCCCTGTTCTTTCTGACCACGGTGGGAAATCTGGAGCAGTAAACGTTAACCATCTCTTTGATATCATGTTTACGGAGACGGAGAACCAGGAAATGAGTCGGGGGAAAGCAACACTACTAAGCCACGCACACGGCAGTCGCTATGACAACCAGCCATGCTGAGGTGGTACTAAAATCTGCAATGGAAAATGGACGCACAGCGTGTCAAGGCGAGTAGAGTCGAGGCGAGTCGAGCAGGTACCATGTAATGGAAAAACGCCATATCAATAAAGTTGTTTTAATGCTTCAAGTGTTGCTGGAGTTTTGACCTTTTAAGACTGATACCCTTCTCCATCTTGTGAGTAAATTAAGTTGTGCCAGAAAACCAGACTCTACTGGGTGTTTTACAGTTACGGAACGTATGGCACAGTGTTTCACCTCCACAGCTTAAGTTAATAACTAACTTATTTGCAACAACCAGTACAATGGGCGATTGGACTTTCAAATGTCTTTAAAAAGTAAAAGAAAAGAGAATTTAAGACGAGAATGAACACAATAATGACTCAAGAGGCTGTACCTTTTGAGTGTCTATGTCCTGACGGATGTTTCCCATCTCCTTGTTGATCTTGTCTTTATACTTCTCAGCCTCATGGAGCTGAGTGTTGGTTTCTTGAAGCTCAGACTCTTTTTGCTGCAACAGCAACAACAGACAATGTCAATAAAGTTCAGTTCCTTCAAAAAGGAATTATCCAACACAATTAGAGCCTAGCGTCTACGGCGAATATCAAAGGAAAGAATGACAAAAGCTGTTCAAAGAAAAAGGAAAGCTGGTGTTTCCGAGTCAATGAAGACTGCATATGTTTACCTTTTATGGTAACCATGTGTATGTAATGTCCATCACAAAATGACCCATAGAGGTATCAGAGATGCAGATTTTATCAAGTATGATAGTGGCAAACATGTTACCTCTTTGTATTCGTCTTTGCTGTCATCGACATATTTGGTGATGTCTCTTTCCAAGGTGCTGATCGCCTTCACTTTCTCTTTAATGGCATTGATCTGTCAGAGGCAAAGTGTTAGAATAGGGACTGCTTTTAGTCCATCCTTACCATTTTTGTGTAGCCTAATTTGTTGTAAAAACGCTTTCAGAAAATTAAAACATAATTCTATCTCACTGTTGAATATGAATGTTTCGCTAATAAACGTAGAAAAGAAGCATATCAAAAGGCCCATTGTTAGCATTTTCTGTTCAAGCAAATATAGAGGGAGTTACACGAACAGAGGAAAGAGATAAAATGGAGAGGAGGATATAATCTACCTTGTCTATTCCCATGGGTGTGAAACAACAGTTTGTTGCTGAATTTATGCTACAGTACAGGTTTCAGTACAGAGAAAGAGTACAGTAAAAGAGACAAAAGTGAGAATGTGTCCACCTTCTCCTGCCCCTCTTCCTGCCTCTGCCTCTTGCGCTCCACCAACTCCAGCTTCTCTTGTTGCAGCTTCTCCAGAGCAGCAGCCAAAGGGGACAGCTGTTCCTTCGCTTCCTGGTTGGACACAAAGTGAGAGGAAAAGTGAAAACATAGCTAGAAAAATATAAATGAAGCATACAATAACATGTCAAATAGAAACACATGAAATAAAAGTAAAGTCAAAGAAGGTACACACTACAGCATTATATTTACTGTGTACTTGTACATGGAAGTAGAACTTACGAGGTGTACGTGACTTGATGCAGGCCGTGCACAGTAAGAATAGGCAAATAATACTGCATTGTACTGTATATAAAGAAATGGGTTTGTGTATGGAACAGAACTTTGAAAACTGACAGAAAAAACATGATGCGCAAAAGGTGCATTGTACTCTCATAAGAGGGTGAACTTGAACTTCAAACGATAAAAAGTGTAAACACTACAACAATCTTGTGTCCTGCATATTTGTGTGAGCGCTGCAGCTATTAGCAAGTGCCTCTACATCAACATTTTACAAGAAATAGCTCATATAAAACAAAAACAAAGAAATACCCTGATATCCCTGGTTAAGGCCTGTATTTCAGTGGTGAACTCGACACACTGCTCCTCCAGCTGCTGCTGCTTCTGCATATCACTGCTCAGCTGGAGTTTCTCTGCTCTGGTCTCATTCACAGCACCTTTCAAAATCTGAATCTGATCCTGCTGGTCCTGGATCAGCTTACGCTTCAGCTCCATCTTGCTGGAGGCTGCAGGGTCACAAAAAGTTACAAAGAAACAAAGACAAAAATGCAAAAAGAATTGCTTCAACTCCATTCCCTTTTCCATCAGACTCCTGAAGTCAACAATCAACAAACAAGTGTAGATGTTCTCCAAAGCAAAGTTTTTTGCTCAATTGGGTTTAATGATGAACGCCACCTAAATGCCTCATTTACTCCCATTACTTTGATTGATTTCCTATTCTAAGCATGCTTCAAGTCTCTGAAAGTTGAGATTCCTACTTTAAGATGCATATATCGTTGAGATATTTAGCCTATTTTTTAAGTAAGCCACTCTGTCGCCAGTTTATTAGGTAAACCTAGCTAACACTAATTCAGTCTAATACATCAGTCCTAGGGCTGGGTACCGAACGTCGATACTTTTATGGCACCGAAACGAAATTATTTATCTTTCTGATACATTTGGCTCCAAATCTCAGCAATTAAAGTAAAGAGGAGTAAAATAAACGTGGTGGCAAAACTACAACATAAGACCCAGACAGTAGAAAAATGGAATTTCTCTGAGTATGCCTGTATTATATCAGCTTACTGGTATCTAGCTTGTGCTGAGTTTCTTGTTTCTCCTGACTGACTTGCTGGACGGTTCTGGTCAGGTCTACTCCCTGGAGTTTGGCTGCCTGCTGAGCCAACTTCCTCTCCAACTCTTTAAGGTCCATCTGGAAAGAATTAAACAGTAATGTGAAGAAAGTCAGGGTGGATAGATATTTTCAGGAATTAGCAATGTCATACAGTCGTTTCTCTTAATCACCAAGATTTTTCAGTGTCACAATTCAAATGCAAATTTTCTTGACCGAGACTGCTGTTATTTGTAACTTTCATATCAGAGAAATAGAGACAATGACAAGAAAAGGAAAGAGTTTAATAGAGAGAGGCAAGACACAGCCAGGAACTGGTCAGAATGTCCAGGATGAAAAAGTGACAAAGGGGGCCAAAAAGAGTGAGACAGATAGGAGGATGGTACCAGGTATCTGTCCATGAGAGATATGTCCTGCAGACAAGCCTTGGCTGTTTCCTCCTCTGACATCAGGGTAGCAAGCAGAGCCTCCTGCTCCTCCACGTCGCCCTTTAGCCTCTCGATTTCTCTGTTCACAGTCTGCAGGCGGTTTCTCAACTCAGGCAACTCCTTTTCCTGAAACTGTACAATGGACTGCCTGGGAGGCAAGAAAGAAAATAGAAATATACCTTGAGCAGAGAATAAAGATGTAGGTTACATTTATTTAGATACTGTCATCCAACATGCTCTCTTTTTTGACTCCCTGCGTTTATCATGGGGGAACCGTTTTCTCTGAAGCCTCCTGGGGATGTAAGAAAGGATGCCCAGGCATTTGAGGCCTTCATTTCCACAGGACAGATGAAGACATGAAAGGGGAGAGAGAAGGGGAATGACATGCAGCAAAGGGCCACAGGTCAGAGTCGAACCTGCGGCCGCTGCGTCGAGGAGTAAACCTCTATATATGTGCGCCTGCTCTACCAACTGAGCTAAGCCAGCCACAGGATGCCCACTTCTTTCTGGAATTTGTAATGAGTTACACCACAAGTTTCAACACACACTGAGATAATTTTGAAAATTGTCTAGGATTTGATGTCCTGAGGGTACGCCTAACCTGAAAGGCTAAGAGAAGGCCTAATCAGTGACCCAATAACTAAACCATTTCAGATTAAGTTTGCAAAATTGTTTGTTTGGATAAGTTTCCACTAAATGTAGATGATGATCCATTATCTTACTTGGGTTTTCAGATAAACAGTAAATAAGTTAACTAAACCATCTCAATCTGCTGATGAAAGCCACAAGATAGAAATCGGACAAATCAAGTGGATCTTGAGATAAGACTTTTTTTATTTTTTTTTATTTTTTTAAATGTATTGCATGTTTAACTTGAGCTTACTAGATCCCAGAACCAGTACCCCATACCCCAAAATATGATTTGGTTGCAGGCCATTTTGGGAGAGGTCTATCAATTAAACCCTTACTGTATGTACAGTATTGTATGCTTTGTACTTTGTGTATTTGTTTTGAATGAGCTTACCTCTGCAATTTCGATAAGTTTAATTGCTCTGAATGTCACCTCATTTGTTGAAATTTGTTTTGTTTTTTTATCGAAGGGGTTGGCTCTCAACCATTCTGCTCTCAACAGTGGGATTCTGCTCAGGTCATGAAAAGACAGTGGAGAGAACCAGTTATCAATCATAAGAGAATCTGGCTCCATCTGGTGGGGTACATAAAACCTGTGCCCTACTTTTTTATTTTTATTTTTTAAACTAAATGGGAGAAGAAAAATGCAAAAAGAAGTCCACTTATATACTTGTCATCTAAAAAACACATTCCAATTGATCTAAAGCAATATGAAAGCACCTTTGGATTTCACACCACTGACCCGGGTTAGGCCAGGGTTGTCTGATCAGGGTTCAACCTTTATTTTGGAAATTCAAACCAAGCCATACAACATGTCTATCCCTGATCATGACAATTCAGGGATCACCTGTGTCAATCTGGGAGCAATGCATAACAATTACCTACCTAAGTGCTAGAAATGGGCGGGGCTTTACACATCATATTCAGTGAACAGCTAACATCACATACTCCAGTCCAGCTGTATACCAGCAGAACTAATGTTTTGTAGCTACATGAATTTGTCATTGTACAGTAGGGAGAGATTGTGATTACGTTGTAAAGCACAAATAAATAACCATCAAACACTGATTTTGTGCAGACTGACTTCTCCGCCTCTGCATATTTATTGCAGCAGCTGAACAAGGAAGTAGGTTACTCTAGTATTGATTTATGACCACTGTAAGATGAGGGGAGAACATTTCTCTTTGTTTGATATCATTAAAAGCAAAGTTGGGCTTTGCTGCTGGCTTCATGACTCATTTTTTAAAAAGACAGAGAAAATAGAAATAACCCCAACCCTTTTACAGGCAAAACCTGACTGCAAAAACTTTGCCACCGCTCTGCAAAAGGCAGACTAGTGAACATCTGGACACCCACTGTGAGCGGACTGTTCGCAAATGAATTGAACCGCTCCACTCTGCTGTTGTTGAAGCTGCCTGTGAAAATCCTAGTTTTATACAGTCTATGGTGAAAACCCAGCGTAAAGCAAAGGCAATGAAAGGCATTCATGGTGTTCACAAAAAGCGACAGAAGTACTTATGTGAATAATAAAAAACAAAATTGAGAGAGTTCAAATCCTGCGTACTTTCTCTGCGGACACTGGTCGACAATCACTTTATTTGAAGCATGCTGATGTTTTTAGTTTCCCTATTGGAGTAGTTTAAGTGCATTAAATCTTTTCCTATTTCCCGAGCATACAGTACACTTGTTGCACTACTACACAACCTCTGCGTTGCCACAGCCAGTTTTCTGCATACCTGACAGGTCTGAGAGCCATCATCTCATCTCTTTTCTTCTCCTTCCTCTTCAGGTCCTGCTCTGTGTTTTTCAGCTTGTCTGGCACCAGGCGTAGTTTGGACTGCATGTCGCTGATAACTTCCTGCAGATCAGATTCTGAGGGGAACGTCCGCTGGCACACAGGGCAGCAGGGCTCTCTCTCCTCCGTCAGCTGGCTGATGAACTGGGTGTACACTGCTGTAGCTCCGGCTAGCATGGCTGTAAAAACACAGGTGGAGGAAGAGAGAACAAATGTATGAAATCTTTATTTATACTACTTTCATCACTTGGACTGTGAGGTTAAAATGGACTATCTGCCACTCGTACTATGTCTGTCACACAGTAATCTGCTCCTTGGTTGTTTTACTCCAATCAATGCTACCAATCGATCAGTGCTACTAATACTAAAACTAGATTAAATAGAAGGCCATTACAAGGTTAAAATGGTCTGTACCTTCCTCGTTGTCAGGTGTAGTGTCACATAAATGTAACTAACATCAAATGGCAAGCATTGCATTATGGTATGTTGAGTAAAAAGTCATGTTGTCATGGACAAAATTTTTTGTTCCATTTTGGGAATTTCTGTGGCCAATATATAGTACATAAATCGTACACTTAAAATGAAGACACTCAAATAAAATGGTGGTAAACATGGTACAAAAGGTAGAATTTTGGTAATGGTTTTGGAGAGAGCCACTGATTTTTGGAGGCGCTTAAACTCAAAGTTTTAGTCTGTGACACAGTGAAGGCTTTAATTATATTCATCCATGACGAGGTTAGGAACATTGGAGGGCAACACTGACCCTCTCAAATCAGAGCAGCAACAATGGGCAGATTCAGAATTTGTCTCAGATTTGTCAATTCACATAGTGATGTCCCATCATCTACTGGTGCAGCAAGGAGGGCTCGGATTGACTTGGCAATTTTGCCGTTTTTTTTACAATCCAAATGACATCTCATCTGTATGAAGGTCTTCTCCAGATCTAGACTACTATTTGTGTCCATTCACCTCTTTGTTTGGAGATCTTCTCCAGATCTTCTCGTAGTTTGCCCAGGTCCTGCTCCAGATCCTGACTGCCACACACACTGAAGAATTTCTCTTCGTCGATGACTAGCTGCTGCTCCTTCTTTCGTACCTCAGCAGCAATGTGGCTTTTATTCTGCTCACTTGATGCCAGGTCCTTACTGATCATTATTAAAATCATCACATAACACCAGTCAGTGCCACAGAAGGGGATATTTTTTTCACATTTTCTTTTATTATATGTGAGCTTTAATGTAAATAAATCTTACTAACTTGAGTTTGGCAAGTCTGTCCCTGGTATTGTTGATTTCCTTAGACTTAGCATAGATCCAGTCCTCCAGCTCTCTCTTGTTGGGAAAGTGGCCCAGCAACAACACCAGATCCTCGCTGTGACGAGACTTGATCTTACGAACCTGCTCCTCCTTCTCTGTCTGGAGGAAGAAAAGAGGAAAGATGAGAGGGGATAGGACAGACAAAAAGATGGCAGGAGCCGTCAAGGGGAAAGATATAGAGGGGAATATTTTCTAACATTTTTATAGTGTGAAAGGCTCAAACCTGAGGCCAGGGGGGGAAAGAATGTTCCACACCAGTTGCCTTCCAGTGAACTTAGGTTACACGTTACCTTGTCCTTTTTCAGCATGTCCACCTGAGTGCGTGCGGTGGTGTGTGTGTTGAGCATCCCCATCTCTTGGTCGAGCTGTCTCTGTGCTTGGTCAAGTTCAGCCTTTTCTCTCTGAAGCTCAACGACCTCTGCCTTCAGCTCCTCCACGTTTGAGCTCTGAACTGCACTCTGCAGCTCACGCTCCTGAAACACACACACACACACACACACACACACACACACACACACACACACACACACACACACACACACACACACACACACACACACACACACACACACACACACACACACACACACACACACACACACACACACACACGGCACTTAAGGATAACTGTGTGTTATAGGTTGTACATTACAAAGAATACAGTGGTATATTGTGCGAGAAATACTTTCTATAAAAAATACATAAAATATGAAGGGGGGAGACTTCATACAAATAATTGTTATTTAATGCATGTAACAAAGTTGACACAAGAAAACCTTATCATAGCCATTGTATGCATACTCACCACTTTAGCCAGTTCATTCTCCAGTTCTTGCAGTCGACTAGACGAACCCTCCAGCCTCTGCAGCTCTGCCCTGATGTTTCTTAGTTCTTGCTGCTTCTTTCCCTGCAGGTCTCTCTTCAACTCCACGGTTCTCTCCAGGCCCGTCTTCTTATCCCTCATTTCATCAATGGACTGCTGCTTCTGCTGCTCCTTTTCCTGCAGGTCCGCCTGAAAGGACAGAATCATATGAGGAATCGGGCCTTACGATTCTAAGTAGCAGATTTATTTACACGACATCATGTCTGTGGTATACAACAGCAATTTACAGCATGGAGAGAATAAAGTGCTGTGACTTTTTGTTTTTTTCCAGAAATTAAATGGAGCATTTCTTACCATAACCTGACTGGCTGTCTCTTTTTCCTGCTCCTGTCTCTGTGTGACGTGACGATGAAAGCTATCAAGCTGAAGAGCGGTGAAGGGTGGTCGGTCGTAACCCTCCATCTCCAGATAGGAAGACAAAGAGCGAACCTAAGAAAGAAAAATGAGAGTACTTACATCAAAACATGTTTTAAAATGGTATATATTCTTTATTTTGCAATAAATGGTTAACATTTTTTTTTTATATTTAGGTACAGTCCATGCACTGAATAAAAACAAATGGCACTCTTTTTACATTTTGAAAGTCATTTTCAACATATTGCAAACCACTAACAGATTTTGTGTCTTTGTATATGGAACAATACATAGTCTTAAGTAGTTTAGTTACTGTACATGGTTAGAAAAATGAAGGGACCAATATTTAAACTGACATTCTGGCTGTGTGTGATGGAGTCTCACTTGCTTTGCTTGCTACATTTGTTTACCAGTAACTTCTGTCCGAAGCTAAGTGCATTCAACCTTCATGGGAACAAGAGCTAGATGTCGTCAAAAATGTAAGTGCAATTCCAAACCAACAACTAAGAGTGCGTTGAGCGCTGCAGTTCAAGTGCATAGAAGTAGATTTTTCTCTCTCACCTGAGTGTCGCGGTTCTTGATGTTTTGAGTGTGGCGGTCAGCTTCTAGCTGTAGACGACCTGGGAAAAGAGAGGAGTATTTCAGCAGCTAATTTAGTCTTCTGGAGAGATCTCTCTATATCCACCTGTCTGTCCATCCTTCCTTGTACCAATCACCGATATTGATTTTTCTGAGTTTTTGAGTATTACAAGTCCTCCTCAGACTTGTTTCTAGGATTGATTCTGCCATTCTGCCAACGCACTCAAGGATGTATGCTATCAAATAATACTGCACCAAAAAGAGATCAAGAGTAGAATACATTCAATTAGGGCTGGGCGATATGGAGAAAATCAAATATCACGATATTTTTTACCAAACACCTCGATATCGATACCACAACGATATTGTAGTGTTGACTATTGTTGCTTTCACAAAATATTTACACAATGAGATTTTTGATAAATAATCATCAGTAATGTGGATATAATGACTAAGTGGGTAAAGGCAAAAAATAGAACAGTTACAACAGTCTGGTAAAGTTCAGAAAATGACATCACTTTACTGTAATGCAGCCTTTAAAACCAGGAAAAGACACTTATGCCATATTACGATATTCCAAATCTAAGACGTTATCTAGTCTCATATCATGATATCGATATAATATCGATATGTTGCCCAGCTCTACATTCAATTATACTAGTGATAGACTGATTTTATCAATACGCAGCTGCTGCGTTCGCCGATAGTTTTTTCCCGGCATTATTTACAGACGGTCATCCACAGGCAGCTCTGTTCACGTGCAGACCATGCACTGCCCCTCCACCACTAGCACCATGGCAGTCTTAAATTAAAAATCAAGCACTTTATTTCAATGGCTACTTTTCAGGTTTATGGTTTTCTTAAATTATTTAAATGTGTTGACAAAGGACATTTTGTGATGACCTGATTATATCTGTCTTATAATACGTCAGCAAGCAATGCATCATCAAGGCTGTGTTGTAGATGTTGATGAAATCCTTTCAAATATCGGCTCAAGAAAATCGGCAGCCCCTATCGGTCATCAGCCTAGGCTGATGGCACTAAAAAAATCCATATCGGGCGATCCTTAAATTATACATACAATATGGGTGTACGGTGTGCCTAAAAGTTCAAGCAAAAAGTTATTTTGGACTAAGTTTTAGAAGTTCATTGGTTACCCCAGTACATAGAGTGGTACATGTGTGCAGGTGTGTGTACCTTGTTCTACCAGCAGATCAGCCTTGACTCTGTTGAGTCTCTGACACTCCCGACCAGCTCTCTCCAGCTCCTTCTGGCAGTCTGTTAGCCTCCGCTCCTTCTCCCTCACCGTCCTCTGGTGGTTCTGGTAAATATCCTGCAGCTGCTCGTCTGAACCCTGGAACACCTGCCGCATACACAGTTCACTGGCTTAGATTGGCTCTGAAGCCCATTGAGTACAGCTTCGCAAACTGTCAGGCTCAAAGGTTTGCCTCCACTGGGGCCCTCCATGATAAGAAAAGATATGCACCAATGGATCTTTGAAATGATCAGGATAAAAGACAGCATATACTTGCTTCAGGTGTAACAATGCCTGCATACAATAAGAGCACTACATCGTTACTACATTACATTAGTGCATCTACAGCAAACAAGCAAGTCTTGGTAGCTGAATGGTTACAGCAGTTTGATTCCAGCAGGGGACATTTTTTTGCATGTCATACCTTTACAGAAAGCAAGTAGTAACTGTGGTCATAATTCTGACAAACACAACAGGTTTATTCTTTACACAAAGCACCTTGAATTTCCAACAAAGTCATGTTATCACACTGACAATTCCTCTCTGTCACTCACAAAAAACATGCAGCCACACATTCACAAATTGGCTGTTCTGTTTCACTCTCTCAAACAAAAAGAGACACAAACACAACAAAAAGCACCAAACAGATGGGAGGAAGAGCTCCTGTAAAGCAGAGGAGCAGAAACATCCAACAGTCACAAAAGACATTCATATAAATACAGCCTGATATAACAGACTTACAACAACCTCACTCACCATCTGCAGTCTTTCTGTTAGTTTCCCATTTAGGTTTATGATACTAACAGAGTGGAGTCTGGAGTATTATAAAGCAGGTGTTTAGCTAAATAAACCCTCAGACAGAGAGACAAATAGGGAGACTTGGTGTTTTTTCCTCTTTTTAACCTCATTATCTTTGTTCATGCATTTGATTTCCAAACATCTTGTCAGGTTTCCCAAAACATTTTAGCCAATGTGTTGGCAATTAGTGGTATTGGCAGAGGGTGAGCAGTGATTTTAGTGCTTTTTCATTACTCATTTCCGTTTCTCATTCCTATACAAGCTCTCCATCAAATTTTCATTTTTACATCATAAAAAAATAAGTCATGTTTGTTTACATGTGTATACAAATGACATATTTCTGTTACCTGTTCCATTGTTCCCTCCAGCTCCTTGTTGTCCTCCTCCATCTGTTTCTTCCTGCTGTCTAAAGCCTTTATGTCGTTGTCCAGCTTCATCACTTTCCCCAGTTTCATGTCAATATCATTCAGTCGATTCTGAAAATTATTATTAAGAGTTCATTAATAACTTAATAGGCACTGCTTTTATAATTCAGACATGCCTACACCTGTAAACATACGATGACCATCCTGCGCTTACTGTGTGTTTAGCTTAAATCCTGATATTTCAGCTGCTGGGCTCTGCCGTTGACAAAACGCTTTCATCTCTCCTTTTAAGACACACGGAGCTTTAACAAAATTTGATTTTTTTCAAAGTGATACCAAATATCTAGTGCTGAAACTCGTACTTGATGAATACATTTTTTTCTTGATTACAAGTTTTGTAATTTATTGCTATAGTCAAATATCAAAAACTTGTTAGGTCAAATACAATATATTTGCTGATCACAGCTGGTAAATGAAAACATTAATATCCCCCCCAAGCAAGTGACACGACTGACAATTCCCAAACTATGAAATACTGCATTAATACAGTGAAATTATTAGATAAATACAAGTGGTCTATTAATTTATCACTGCATCCTTTAACGTGTTTCATACAAAGAAACAACTTCACAACTTTAAATTAAAATTCCTGAGTAAGTGTAATCTTACAATGATAACAAATCTGGGCAAACTAATAGTAAAATGTTAGAAAGCTTACTAAATCAATTTTGCATTTGAGAACAGAACTATGTGAAAAATCTGTAAACTGCACCATCATCGGTTGGCCTGGTCTTGAAACGTGTTATCAACACATACAACCATACTGCACATCATCAACAAACCTCCAGTGGCTCAATCTGGCTCTCTATCTGCTGGATGCTGTCTCTAGAAGCTATCAGCTGAGCCTCCTTGGTGGCCACGGTCTCTCTAATCTGTTGGGCTTTCTCCTTGTTCTGCTTCAGGTAGCGCAGCTCCACCTGACACTCTTTGACTGTGTGATTCTGTTTGAGACGCAGCTGACGCATCGTCTCCAGAGCTTTGATATACCTGAGAGAAACGCAAGGAGATAGTACTACAGTTTTCCCGTCTAATAGCAATATCTGAATGACATATGCAGGTTAATATCTTTGCTTTTCTTTGAAAGGATTTCAGATAATGTGAGGCTTAGCGTAAAAATAAAATAGACAAAAATGTAAGAATAAGTGGTCTTTACTTGGTTGCAGCGAAGATGGAGTCAAACTTGTCTTTGAGTGCTTTGCCCTCGCTAAGTGGCCAGTTAGACTCTTCTTGGTGACAAAAGATGACGTGATTCAGCACAGGCTTCGATACACCCAGTGAAGAAATCATCTCCCGATCCAGTTCGCCACACTTTGATGACAAGCTCACTTTCTCACCGTCTCTAGATGAATGATGATGGAGGTCACAAGTAAAGAAGGGGCCATGTAACATTAATAGGAGTCCAGAAAAATACATATATACGTTTTTAATGAAAAGACAGGAAATTAGTAAATACACTTGTGACTGTGGCTTACTTTACTCTGGTAATGACCTGCTCCAAGCTTTTAAAAGAGTAGTTCTTTGCCTTCTGAGTGCAGGACATGGAGCGATGAATAGTCACTTTCTCTCCATTGACGTCGGAGAATAAGAGTCGAATCTGTGCTCTCACATCCGTCTCATGGGCGTCCTGGAATTCACACAGCAAGAATTTACTTTAACAAAGATAGCCTCAGTAATCTAACCTAACAGGTTACTCGACGATCGATAATTGATTATTAAGAATTTCGGCGATCACGTTAATTTGTTATCGATTAAACTAATGCTGGTTGCGTTGCCTACTGTGAGTTTTGAAGCAATTAAATGAATTTCACAGTGTGGCAGCAATTAAACATTTTACCACCTGTGGGCAATATTTGACTCCATACTCCGTTACGGCTGCGAGTTTCTGTTTCGATTTCAAAAGTAATCATGAAGAGAACACGGTCAAGTGTGGCCTGGGACCATTTTGATAAAAGAATAAATAAAAAACTACTTAGTTCACTGCAAACACGGAGATGCCGTGTATAAGTACAACACGGCCACGACTCAAATGACGTAGCCTACCACTAAACAAAGTGCACCCGACCCTGGTTAATGTCGGTGGCGGCCGCGGTGCACCCTGCTCTGCGGTCTCAACCTAGCATAAACTCGGCGAGAAACTTAGCACAGAGGAGCGGCGATGCACAACGAGCAGAGAAAATTACCCAAGGGATCTGGAAGTTCATTGACATGGATATTGGAACCAACATATCACATTTCGTCACGACGTACCATCACCAGACTGGTAGAAACTCACTATGAAGAACGGAATAATTGGCCTGGCCAAGTTAGCGCGGAGGTACCTGTGCATCCCGGCAGCGCTGTTTTCGGCGGCTGGACTGACGGCCACAAGGTAGCGGTCGCGTCTGACCCCAGATCATGTCAACATGCTTATCTTTCTCAACAAAGATCAGCAGATTGGTGCAGAAGTTGTATCCGAGTTAGCCTACTGGTTATTTTGTTATTAGGCTTTGTCCGTGCCTTGGATAGTTTTGATTTACATTTTGACAAAACCTGTCCGATCTAAGTATTATTATGTTTTTAGTTAAGTTATTATTTAACATGATTATTTTTATTTATTATTTTGGAACAAACAAGGCTCTCAAGGCTGTTTAAGAACGCCGGCTCGCAGCTGCAGGTTCTGCTGCATCAGAGCACCGTCGATCGTTAATTCTCCCGACGATCGACTAAGAAAATGTTATCGAATGCCCATCCCTAGTTGGGATTAAAATAGTAAGGACAATAGAAACATTTAAATGAGCTTGTTGTAATGATAAAGCCATCACAAATTGGCCTTGGAAGTCAATCGTTGAAAGTGAAAAGTGAAATTCATAGACCACTAAAATATCAGAATGTATAATCTGGCTATTAGGATAGCAGGGTAGATTCAAACAATTTCATTCATCAAATATTTATTTTTCTTCTATCATTTTCAGTGGTATATTAATGCATGAGAAACGTGCAAATGTTTAAAGTGTAAATAGAGAGTGTGGACTGGTGGAAATTGTAACATCCCTGCATAGTTTGCAGAAAAGAACAAGAGAATGAGCTCACCTTTGGATCATGAACAAATGCACCTCCTTTAGATCCAGGTGGAAGTTCTCCTGCTGTTGCATACCTAAGGCACTCAATAATAGTCTTGTAACAGAAAAGAAAAAAGGTTATATTGTACTAGAATGAAATCACGAGAGCTGCAGTTATCATTCTGAAATATTTTTTTCCAGCTTTTACTGAAATGAAAAAAGCACCAGAGCAGCTAGTCTAATCCCAATGCATACTGTCAACTTTAGTGTTCTTTCTCTACAGGTCATGCTTGAGTCAATCTTTGCTCTCATTAAAACATGTCCTTATACCGTTTTCCCTGCTCCGTTGGGTCCAACCAGCACAGTCAGCGGAGTGAAGAAAGAGATGACCTGTTTGTCTTTATCCTCAATCCCAAAGCTCCTCACCCCTAGGATGCTCATCTTGTCTATCTTTGACATTGTTGCTTTCTGAAAGAGAAAAAGAGAGAGAGAGAGAGAGAGAGAGAGAGAGAGAGAGAGAGAGAGATGGTGAACATGCATGAATTAAATCAGCAGCAGTGATGAAAATAGGCCAGGCCAAGCCAAAGCATTTCACTGGGACATCAACTGAAAAGCATATGCAAAAAAGGAAGAAAACAGACTTCTAATTCACAATGCCAACCTAAAAGTTCATCTGCAGCTACACTGATGAACAGGTTTATCACAATCACCAGTGGTATAAGTCGGTCTGCTGACTGAGGCATTTGGCTTTGAAATTGCGGTCGGTCTGCAATTGCAGCTACTAATTAATTTAATGTTTCGAATTTGGTCATAACATATACAAATAAAGTTATATAAAAAAAAAGTACTGTGCTGGAGAACACACCAACTGAGGTCTATAGCACGCAGGAATAAACTATATCTGGCTTTGGATTTACAGGCAATTGCAGTTTAGGATACATTTACAAAACGTTTGAAACTGTATTAGTGTTGGCATGAAAAGTATTGTGAACTCTGGCCGAACAACAAATTATATTTTAGTTAATTTATCATCATATCACATTTACTCCATATATGATGTTGGTTTACTCGTAAAGTGCACACTATAGGTTGAGAACATACACATCTAACTGATTATTAGATGTGAAGAAAATCTAACGTAAAGTACAATACAAAGTTGATTTACGTTAACGTTACTGGTCTTGACCATTACAATTATATACAAACTTCACTGTAAATTAAAGAACAAATCAAGAAAAACTCTGTTTTATCGAGTTAATGTTTATAGAAAAGGGATTATGATGTTTAACAACCTAACGTTACCTATTAATGTGTTAAGGCGATTGGGTTGAATCGCACGGTTTATGGGTTGACTGTGTTACGTTAACATCTGGGAAGCTAACGTTACACATGGCTAACGTTAGCTACCTGCCAAGTTAGCAGGCTAGCTAACAGCGTTAGCTACGTATTTGGTTATGTGCTACCAGAGACGTTGCAATGAGTGACAGGTAGTGATTCACTGTCCAGCAGATCGCTGCTCCGCCCAGAATGACAAGAATGATTTTCGTTAGTAGCAGTAGTCTCCAGTCGTATGTATGATATGAATTACACTCACCGTGTTGTTGTGGTTCACATGTGAAAGAAGTTCTTTGGTACAGTTTTCGCGCTGTGGGGAATATGACGTGGAAAGCGGCGACGCGGACTTCTGACGACTTCCGGGAGTGGGACATGCCAAATATAACCAATGGTAATAACAACAACGGTAATATTTATGTAAGAGTTAAAATTAACAAAACCTTTAACATCTACAGCAGTATACTGCAACATACACATTAACGCAGCAGTAACATTAATCCAAAAACATTATACAGTAAAACACTGACAGGGAACATTTCAGAATCAGAATCAGCTTTATTGGCCAGGTTTGCGCAAACAACATAACATATAAGAATAAAAACAGAAAGGACAATGAGAATATAAAAAAAGTTAAAATATTGTTAAGTATACAGAATAACAAAACAATAGAATTTACAAATTTACAAAAAAAATATACAATAACAATTGAAGGGGAAGAAATAGTGCAATACTTTTTTTTACAATTTTACTGCACAATCAATACTTTAACTTTAAGGGCTTTACATTCTGCTTAGTTAGCTACGTTAATTAAATTAGGTTTTGAGACTGTACATAAAAGTGGTTTTCAATGAAGAACTTTTACTTTCTGGAGTTTTAACACAGTGTGGTGTTAGTAAGCTACTTTTACTTCAGTAATCTCATCTGTAGGCTATAGTAGCATTCTTTCACCATTGCATTTTTGTCACAGAGTTTGTGCGCTGTCTACACACGAATGTCCCTTTACACAATTACTTAATCAATTATTTAATGTAAGTCATTTTAACCGCACCACATGAATGAAAGTGGGCTACCAATACTAAAAAAAGACTATAGACTAGCAATTCTTCTATTCATTTTATTTCTATCACCAGCTCAATCGTCTTCTTTGGAAAAATTATTGTACTGTATTTCTTGACTATAGTTGTTGATATAGCAGTGATTATTGTGTACATGGTAATACAGAACTTTACTGTAGGCTACTGCTTATCTGTTTAGGCCTTCAACATAGCACTTAGCACAATCGTCTTCTTTGGTGACTGCAATCTCCAACCAGTGAGTTAGCCTATTTTCTGATTTCTGACCTGTAACGGCTCTCTTTCACTATTCTTGGTATTTGTGTTTTTAGCCTACGTGTCTGTACGTACTCTATATGAATATTCCCTGCATTTTAAGCCCTTTTTGGAAAGTTTTTGCCGCTTCTGTTAGGCCTATCCATAAACCTAATATAGCCTGTTCCACCCCCTTTATTCTGACTGACATTTGAAATAGCCTAGGCCTATATCTTTTCAGCTGCTGCTGTGGAAGAATCATGAAGCTATTAGAACATTGTAGAAATGAAACCCATAAAAACAATTGTCTTGCATCCCTTCAATCTTAAAGAGTAAAGTTGATGTAATTCTATTGTATTTTTCTTATAGTCAACAAATTCCATTACTCCAGCTCTAAATACTTTACGACTTCCATGCGCTGTGGCACTCAGCCCCAAGCCCATTGGTTCCTTGTGAAGATGCAAATCTTTGAAAATTGGTCACATGGGCTAAGTAATTTTCCTAAAACAGCCTGGCACTGTATTTTTAGCAGACTACACTAAACAGGAGTAGGCTAGTGCATTTTGTTGGGGCCTATTTTTAGTAGTGGATTAATACACATTTGATGCTCTAGTCTAGTGAGTATTCACGGTGACAGGGCGGGATATGTGGGATAAATTCAAAATAAACTGCAGTACCCATGTTCATTATAATGAAACACCTGCAAAGGTGTAGCTTATTCATGTTTTATAGTTTTTGACAGTCTGTAGAACATAAATACGCTTTATCAGGCTTTGGCTATACAGGCAATATTAGCTTATAAACGTATTGTATTTGTTGGTCTTTTAATGGGATTTGGTGACAATATCAAAAAAAGGATTACAAAACAGTTGAAACTTTTCTTGTCTTTGGATATTTGTCCTTTTATTGCATTAAAATGTAAGTCACCTTCACCATGTTTGTAGTTTTGAATGCAACCTACCATCTGTTATCATTCAAGCATATTCTTGTATGTTCCTGACAATCTGTCATCACAGAACATTTACCACAAGAGGACAGTGTTTCTCTGTGGAAAAGCCATTGCTACCGATTCTCACACATCTCTTCTATCCTATCCTTGGCATCCATTTGTTAGTATTGCTGTGGCAGTTTTAAGGCTGTTGGCAATTGCAGTTTCTCAGTTATTAGAAGCAAATATACAAAGTAGTATAATATTGTAGAGAAGAAAAATCCATTTTATTGAAACCTAAAGATTTACAAAAAAAGGAATCATCTTTCTTTTAAACAAATATTTTTTTTCCCAGCTTCTTCCGCATTCCAAAATAAGTAAAACTGAATAACAAACAGATGGTATGAGTAAGAACATAACACTTGAGAAACTTTGCATATTTGTGTGTGAGAAAGGGAGGGGAAGACTACATCTAATTGGGATAAAGGGACATGAGTTATTTCGATCCTGTGTGTATGAAGAACAGTTTGCGGACATCCACAGGGACCTGCAGGACTGGTGTTCACCACCTGCAGCTAAGCCCCTAAAAACCTGAGGCCTTCATCTATCTGTCTTCCTCTCTGTTCTCTTCTCTTTGAAATACACACACACACACACACACACACACACACACACACACACACACACACACACACACACACACACACACACACACACACACACACACAAACCGCCTTCTGCTTTCAGCCCACTGATTCAGTCTGTCTGTGTTATCACCCCACTGACTCATTGTGCCTCAGTCTGTCCAGCTCATGGCCCTCTTTCTATTTTCATCCTGTCCCAACATGAAAATGCCATGACCTTGTGCCTTCTGTTGGACCACTAGAGGTATATGTGTATGTGTGTCTTATATTTATATGTTTGAGTGTGAAAGCCTAATCCCACATGCCCACGGTCACCCTCCCTGTCTAAATAGCTAATGGAATTGGTTTACTTGGCGTTTTTGATAATCATATGGACGAATCCGTAACCAGTTGATTCTCTTTTGCTTATCATCAAAATATGGTGGAAGAGGAAGTAAGGATAAAGGAGTAAAAGATGAGGGGGCCCAAAGGAGCAAGTGAAATAAGTTAGGGGAAACAATATAAATAGAGTAACAGGAAAAAAATACAGGAAAATAGCCAAATTTTTCTTCTAAATAAATAAATGAGTTGCTAGCAGTCAACAGCAGTCCTCAGTGGTAGATGCAGACATATTTACCTTTCACTGAACTGTCTGTTTTTTTGACATTTTATAAACTCCTTTCACAAAAATTGCAGCATTAATATTTTATTAAATCCTGAGGGAATGTTTTGATGGCAAATCAGCCTTGTGGTGCCTGCCTTGGAAAACAAGAGTTGATATAAAATAGAAAGAACAGCTCATGGAAAATTATACATTTCACAGCAACTGTTTTTTCTAAATAATTTGGTCTTATTCAGCAGATTCCTGGACTTAGTTTCTTCACTGAGTGGCCTGAGTAGGGCCCATTTTGGCCAGCGGCCTCAAAATGGTTCTAAGCCTAAAATAAAGATGGATTGAGTTTTGAAAAAAAAACAGCAACATTTCTCCCCTCATCTCCCCAGCATCCTATGAATAGTAAATTGTCCTCCTCTTGCCACCCTCAGCCCTGCTTTTTATGTTGTTTCTTTTGTTCCATTTCCTATGTTATAGGACAATAAGGCTGAAATTAATTTACACAAGAACTAAAAACATGGTTCAGTGCCTGTGAAAAAAAGCACATCTCTTTATGAATTATCTCCCAGCAAGCTATCTACCCATAGTGCTTTCATGATGAGGAGTTTTTTTTTATTTTGGTGTGGCTTATGATTTTACTTTGTCAGAGTGACATTTTCGTTTGACTTCACATATATGCCCAGGGCATTAGAAACACTGGAATGTCTTAATTTTTGTCTTCTCCTTTTTGATTTTAAAGTCCTGCTGCTTGTGCATATCTTGCACAGTACCTCCCACACAGTCAGGATTTGTCAAAATGAGTTTGACTTTGAGAGGAAGAGGCTGTCTCCTCCAAAAAGCACTTGATAGTTTTCAGTTCAGGGAGGAAAGAAATAAAAATGGAACAGTTACAAATGGCTTTTGGTTTTTCTTGGTACATATACAGATTAAAAAGTAATGATCAAATCTCTTTTACGTTTTTTTTTTTAATAGCAAATTTATTTATTTTTGACCTCACTTTACTCCCATCAGCTATGAACAGAAATACTCCCTTGGCTTATACCAGTCAGTTTTTTTAGCCACTGATAGTATGCTCTTCAATAAAGACCCAGCTCTTTGTCTTCACGCGTGGCTACACATTTATTCACTCAGTTTGGGGTCAAAAAGGCAGCCAAGGACATGACTGATGACAGATATTATGTAAGATAAAAACAGGATCTAGACTGTCCCCAGCTGAGTAGGCCTGCTTTCATCAACAAAGACTTTTTAAATTTTGTAACTTTCCAGGAAAGAAACGACATTCTGACATTAACCACATGTTAGGGAGAATGCAGAGGTGAGAATAGGGAGGGTTTACAGTAACTTCCCTCTCAAACTCTGTTTTTATTATTTCTGTCACTTTTAATATACAGACAAGTCCAACAGGATACTTTTTGAGAAAGGATCGTCCAAATGTGTTCTGTTATCTCCATATTTGAACGATTATCCCTCTCTCCATAGCTGCAGGCTTTTCACCCTGCCTTCCTGTGTGGCTTGCTTATCAGAGAGTAAAACTAGCATGCTTGCTTCTATGCCCTTGGGTGTGTTTCCACTCCTGGTGACTTCCATAATCAGGAAGAAGAGAAGTGGATGCTATTGATTTTGAACCAGGCAATTATGAGAAGTTGGAGGGAAAGAGATTTATTTTTTGGCTATAAGCAAGGGAAATTAAATAGCTAAAGAGGTGGAGGGAAATAACGAATAGCTCCTGGTTGTGAACGGCAGTAATGAGGTCATTGAAAGGCTGTTTGTGTCTCTGCATGTCCAAATGCCATGCTGTCTTTATTTCAATTTGTGTAAATGAATGCTACATAACGTGCAATCAATTATGCTACATAAAACAACATAGGCCTGCACTGTATAATAGGTAGCTGCAAGTAATAAATTAATGATAGGTATTCTTGATTCAGGTGAGCCTATTACCAAAATGTGCTTGACAATACAATATACTACTGTCAGTGCTTGGATATTGGCACATCTGAATCACATTGGCCCATTCTTTATCTTATTAGCTGCAGCTGTGTTAATGACACATCTGTGAAAAGGGTCTGTCTGGTATATATCTATGTCTGTCTGGTAGCCATTCTGTGGCCATGCAGCAGGTTGAGTATGACCCTGGTGTGTAAGCTATTGGCTTTACTGTCACGCTTATTTTGCCTGCCTAAATTATCAAATGTTATGTCAGTTTCAAAACATTAGCTATCTTTAGGATACACACGCCAGTAGTCTATTGTGTGGCCATATGTATCAGCTGTGACATCTATCTAACTTTCTAAAATATAGTTTGACATTTTGAGAAATGCTTATTTGCTTTGCTGCTAAAAAGTTGAGAAGCTACACTAAATATAAAGCTTGAGCCCGGAGACAGTAAGCTTAGCTTAGCATGAAGACTGGGACCAGAAGGAAACGGCTAGCCTAGCTCTGTCCAAAGGTATAAAAATCTGCCTACCAGCACAAGCTGACTTATTACTGCATGACATATCTCAAGCCAGGTTAGCTGAATCCCCATGCTTCTGGTCTTTATGCTAAGCTAGCTGGCTAGCTTCATATTTAGCATACATACATGAGAGTATCAATCTTCTCATCAAACTATCGTGGAAGAAAGCAAAAAAGTGTATTTACCAAAGTGTTATCAAGCACAAAAATGATACTTAACAAGCACAGGGCTTTTGAGGGTGGTTTCATTCAGCAGGAATAGGCTACCTCTAAATTATGACAACGGCTAGAACAATTCTAATCACGCAAACGTTTTTATTACTACTACTAGTATAGCTCTAGTCTAGATTTGATAAGATCTGGCTCGTCAATACACACCACTAATTATCTAGTAAAATTACATTCTCCTGTGGATGTGTGTGATTTGGTTTTTTTTTTTTTATTAGCTGGCAGCTCATTCTGACAGTAGCCTACTGTGTATAATTACAAAAAAATCTCTAAAACTTTGTTTCAAACTTTCAAATGTCTTCACCTCTAATTTTCAGACTGTAAATAGATATTTATCAGACAATGTACATATTCAGTTTGCAAATGTACAGTAAATGCATTTATGATAATTTATGGAGCAAATTCAGAATAACACTAAATACAAAGGTGACTCAAGGTACCTGCTTTTCAGCCCAGACCTCTAAAGCCTGTCTAAATGTGGACTACTTGATATTAAATGGTAGGCTAAACAAGCCTCCGGGTACATTGTTTAACTCAAGGCACTGGACAGTAGCTGTTGAGTTGAAGACACTTCACCACTCATCCTTGCTTCATCTGATGAAGAGGAAGCTGAAGAAGCATCTTGGATGAATGGCACTTCATACAGCTTGGTGGTAATATTTCTATTAACTTAGTATGTCAGCTACCTGTAAACCAGACTTGTACAGTATAGGACCAAACAAATATATCTGAGATAACTTATATCTAAAAAGAAAAACATACATCAGCTTTAAGAGGGAAAGGCAACAGTCACGACAGAGACAAAAGCGCCACAGAGCAGGAGGATCACAGATACCTTCCTCCACTTTTTCCAATACCAGAAAAGGTGGAGGTGACAGAAGTAGCTGCTGCCAGTAGAAGGAAAGAAAATGATATTGATTGACAGCCTCAGCACACTATCACCAAACACAAGAGTGTAAAAACGTAGATGTGTCCTGTCTTAGCAGGTGTAACTAATGACATTAACGAAGAGCCTGTTGTATTGAAGTCTCCAGGTAAGCGTCCAGCATGCTAAGCACAGGTGTTACTAATAACATTAACGATGCCTCCTTTACGTACAAGTATCCCAGTTGGACGCGACAGTGAGCCAGCATGCACAATACAAAGACCCCAAAATTGCAACAATGAAATAGAATTCAGTCATCTGTAAATTCTTTATTTACACCTGTGTTTTTCCAACAATGTCAAAATGTCTTCTGTGAAAAAGGCCTGGAAGTGGCACTGCCAAATAGAATACAGCTATTATTAATGTTGTTAGTCAATCCTGAGTTAACATGTCCTCCATGAGAAGGGCCTATTGCGGGGGATTTTGGAGGCACATAGCACCGGACTAAATATGGCTCGGCCAAATGTATCATTCAGTAAGTGTATGCGTGGCAAACTGCCCATAAGATAAAGGTCAGTACAATTTTGACAATATACACATTACTTGTTGAATAAGAAAAGCAAGGGGGACAACAGATAGACAAACATATTACACAGGCAAACACACACACTGCTCTCTCAGCTTTTATGGCACCAAATACTCACGGCGAGAGACCACTGCAGATAGAGATAGAGCGGGTAAACAGACATGAACACACAAAGCCGATGAGAAAGAGGGGGAACATGTGCCGGATCCATAGGCCGGATCTGGTAATGGGAGATAAATTAGCCTCCCTCTGCGGCATAGTGGTGTCAGGAGATACACAGCATTGATGGCACAACAGTGAGCAACTGGACCATGGCAACAAAAAAGGAGGGAGGGAAAAGGGGGGAGCAAGACAGGGAGGGAGAAAGAGGAAGACAGCAAACAAATATGAATCTGCTTAGAATGAATCTGCTTTGAAGGAATCTGCTGTGAAATATCAATGGAGTTTTTAGAATACGTGGCATGTTTCAGCACCAGTACAGTTTTTTTTTTTTATTACTTTTAGTCTTAGTTTTGCAAAACATTTGACATAAGTGCCATTTTCAACATGTGTTACGGCTTTAATATTTTTTGAAAGATCTCCCTAACTTCCAGCCTGGCCTCCATTTTTTCAGAGCATTGTGAAAATGGATATACAAAGACTTGTGCTTGAGTAAAGGAATCTGTCTCTGTACATCACATCCAATTCATTATTGGTACAGTTTCAGCTGTGTGGTGATTGACCTGTGGATACACCGTGTATGCATTTAACAGCACTGAACTATATGTATTGCTATTAATAATACATGCTGCAAATGATCACAAACGACCACTCAGATCAAAGAATAATTTAGATCACAGAGGTTTGTTGGATACCTACTGTACATTACTGCCTAAACCTGCTAACTCAGTTATATGTGGACATGCCTGACAGTTTTTGTACTTTTACTTTTAATAAACAGAATGACAGTTGAGCTGGCACTGCCTATGGGTTTCTTTTTACATTGTATTGAATTTGAATGCATAGGAATAGGAATAAGAATGCATTGAGCAGATGCTTCAGGGCCCATGTTGGAATCTCTCGCCATATTGTTTGTTCCTGTCGTCTTATCTCAGCTGCAAGCACGATCCCCCACTTTGATGGAACTTGCATGATGGAAAATGAGCAGAGGCCTGTACGAATCAAGATCAACATGCCCTGGATTTATTTCAGTTACCCGGCTTCACCTAACCTAACAACCACGGTTCCACATAACCTGTGTCACAACGGTGGTTAACAACTAGTTCAATCAACCCAGGGTTTCCCAATCCAGCGACGCGCACGTTCACATAAAAGAGGCGGTGTTTGCACAGCATAACCAATCGCAAACATCTACCAGAGCCGCATATAACACATAAATATGAAGTACACAGACACGGTTTTACATGCAAAACGCAATACAGTTGCTGCTTCCTAAAACAGGAAGGAAAGCTTGCAAAAAAAAGGCCGATGCTGTTAACGCTTATCAATGTTACTTCCCCATCATGTGGCAACACACGGCTCAAGAAGCCGACAAATAACCTATACGTAATTCCCTCCGCTGAAAATATCTTTCATAAAAATACCCATAATGGAATGTTAACAGGGTTGTCGGTCTCTAAATGTTTTAACTTTTCTGAGGGCACCTCTCTCTCTCTGCCCACCGAGCTCCACCGCATCTTCTAAGGACGGTGACGCCGTTATCAACGGAGTATTGACTGGTCAGTAGGCGGTGCTTTTCCACCGGTTGATCTCTAATCTCCAACATAACCTTCTCCCGAGCAGGTTAGGTGTTCAGCATAAGTTACCACGACGATTTAACCCGGTAACAAGTGATCCACCGTCGTGATACACAAAACACTGGGTTGAACCTGAAGTTACCTCGTTAACGCCAAATCTTGCTTTGAGTACAGGCCTCGGGTGCATGAAATCAGCAGAGGTAAGGTTGTCAAGTTTGTTTACCCAAGACAGCCAGCAAGAAAGGAGCAATTATTATGAACAAGAGCGTGACTGTGCTGTCTCGCTCTTACTGTTGCTGTTATCAGGTTTATATACAACTTCCTTGCAATAGATAAGTTTGCATACTCCCATTGCTTTATAGATATAATAATAAAAGAATTTCCTATTTTTCTTCTGATCTCACTAAAACCCCATACATAGAACATGTTGAAGTGGCAACCCTTTGCCACAAACAGGACATGCACATAATAATACTAATAATACAAAAATTGCCTATTTTTCTTCTGATCTTATTAAAACCCCATACAGAGAAAATGTTGAAGTGGCAACCCTTTGCACAAACAGGGCATGCACATTTGATGAAGGTGAAAAATTATGGAAGTGCGCATAAAGCATTGGTTTTACATCAAATAAGGACCTATATCATGTTTCACATTCATGAACAAATATAGATAGCCAAAGTTAATCACTGACAAAGACATCTTCAGTTTTTTATCCTACATATTGACATTACTTTTGTTTAAGGTCAATAAGATCCTAGAAATATTGGTCCTATTATGATCAAACTGTTTTAAAACTTCAATAACAGAAATAAGAATTTAATTTAATTCAATAAGAAGAATTTATTTTGGTTTTGGGAGGATAGTGTTGCATAAAATTGTCAATACCAATCACAGATATAGAGCATATGAACATCTGTTGTCTTTAACCATGTTTTTACAGCTGTGGTCACTGAGACCCCAAACAGGAGTAATGCATAATTTTCTGAAGCAAAAATCTAAGGAATTGTATAATTGCAAGATGAACAATTCTTATAAAAGTTAGGTCTACAGTGAGGAGAACAAGTATTTGATACACTGCCGATTTTGCAGGTTTTCCCACTTACAAAGCATGTAGAAGTCTGTAATTTTTAATCATAGGTACTCTTCAACTGTGAGTGACGGAATCTAAAACAAAAATCCAGAAAATCACATTGTATGATTTTTAAGTAATTTGCATTTTATTGCATGACATAGGTATTTCATACATCAGAAAAGCAGAACTTAATATTTGGTACAGAAACCTTTGTTTGCAATTACATAGATCATAAGTTTCCTGTAGTTCTTGCCCAGGTTTGCACACACTGCAGCAGGGATTTTGGCCCACTCCTCCATACAGACCTTCTCCAGATCCTTCAGGTTTCGGGGCTGTTGCTGGGCAATACAGATTTTCAGCTCCCTCCAAAGATTTTCTACTGGGTTCAGGTCTGGAGACTGGCTAGGCCACTCCAGGATCTTGAGATGCTTCTTACGGAGCCACTCCTTAGTTGCCCTGGCTCTGTGTTTTGGGTCGTCATGCTGGAAGACCCAGCCAGGACCCATCTTCAATGCTCTTAGTGAGGGAAGGAGGTTGTTGGCCAAGATCTTGCGATACATGGCCCCATCCATCCTCCCCTCAATACGGTGCAGTCGTCCTGTCCCCTTTGCTGAAAAGCATCCCCAAAGACTGATGTTTCCACCTCCATGCTTCACGGTTGGGATGGTGTTCTTGGGGTTGTACTCATCCTTCTTCTTCCTCCAAACACGGCGAGTGGAGTTTAGACCAAAAAGATCTATTTTTGTCTCATCAGACAACCCGGTCTCACTTGAAAGCGTACAAATAACACGGGTTTACAGCCGTGCAATGTGTACGCCAAAGTGAAATTCTACGTGCATTACATTCACGGAGCGCTCCAATTGAAGTAAGGGGGACCGGTGCGTTTTATATGCACGCAGCTCGCGTCACCACGTTGTGTGTTATCGCGAGAACAGCATCACACACAAAAACATAAATATGGTTGGATTTAGAAAAATAATGCAGGGAAAGGCTTTAGTAACACAAGAAAGTCACAAAAGCACACTAATAAACGGTTGGGTTTAGGGAAGAAACATTGGGGAAGGCTTAACAAAAAAACACTACAAAGTCGCTAAAACGCGCCACATAAACACGCTAATAAACGGCCTAACAACAAAAAAACACATGCTGAAAATCGCCAAACACGGGATGCTGAAAATCGCCAAACACGGGACGCGAACCCCGGTCTCCTGGGTGAAAGTCCTGTGTTTTACCCATCCACCACCCCAACCAACCCACTTAAGTGGTCCCACGTCCCTTTATACTATAAACGCAGCGGTTTCCATTACTGTAATTGGAGCGCTCCACGTATCTACTGTACGCACAATTTGATTTTCGCGTACACATTGCATGTATTTCACAGGTAGAAACCCGTGGTATTTGTACGCTTTTAAGTGAGAGTGGGCTGCATCAGACCACATGACCTTCTCCCATTCCTCCTCTGGATCATCTAGATGGTCATTGGCAAACTTCAGACGGGCCTGGACATGCACTGGCTTGAGCAGGGGGACCTTGCGTGTGCTGCAGGATTTTAATCCATGATGGCGTAGTGTGTTACTAATGGTTTTCTTTGAGACTGCGGTCCCAGATCTCTTCAGGTCATTGACCAGGTCCTGCCGTGTGGTTCTGGGCTGATCCCTCACCTTCCTCATGATCATTGATGCCCCACGAGGTGAAATCTTGCATGGTGCCCCAGACCGAGGGAGATTGACTGTCATCTTGAACTTGTTCCATTTTCTAATAATTGCGCCAACAGTTGTTGCCTTCTCACCAAGCTGCTTGCCTATTGTCCTGTAGCCCATCCCAGCCTTGTGCAGGTCTACAATTTTATCCCTGATGTCCTTACACAGCTCTCTGGTCTTGGCCATTGTGGAGAGGTTGGAGTCTGTTTGACTGAGTGTGTGGACAGGTGTCTTTTATACAGGTAACGAGTTTGAACAGGTGCAGTTAATACAGGTAATGAGTGGAAAACAGGAGGGCTTCTTAAAGAAAAACTAACAGGTCTGTGAGAGCCAGAATTCCTACTGGTTGGTAGGTGATCAAATACTTATTTCATGCAATAAAATGCAAATTAATTATTTAAAAATCATACAATGTGATTTTCTGGATTTTTGTTTTAGATTCCGTCTCTCACAGTTGAAATGTACCTATGATAAAAATTAGACCTCTACATGCTTTGTAAGTAGGAAAACCTGCAAATCGGCATTGTATCAAATACTTGTTCTCACCACTGTATATCAAGTTGATTAAACAATGCTAATGCAATTTCCGTTGGTCTAAGTTTTGCCTGGAAAGAAATAAGTAATAACTTACCCAAAAACAAAACTATACAGTATAAACTAACCTCACTAACAGTAGAAAACATTATGCACCATAGTTGGTAAGAGAATCTATGTGGAGTCGACAATAACGTTCATGTGCCATGCTTCCCTACACTACATGCTCCTCTGTAGCATTAAATCACTGTCTGTTTCTCATCATCTCTCTTGCATGCATATATTATCTTATTATGAGTAAATACATGTCTCTCATATTTCAGGCAATGAGCGTGTTATTTCTATTCAAAGTGTACTTATTTGAGTCAAGTGATTACAATCGTTATGGAATTTGTAACACCAATCTGTCAGCCAAATAACATGATTCATCATGGTATGATGTTCTTTGTATGCAGCATCCCACATACATTTCAAATATTTTTTTATTTTTTGGGGGTATTTTCTTTACCAACATATTTGTTTGATATTCGTATCAATCAAACAGAGTGTGCAGGTGTTGACAGTTCCTCTGAAGCTTTATTACAGACAATACTCAAGGACATAGTGTGATGGCTGGTGTCAGAGTGACAACAGCATTGATGAAAGTCTGGCTTTCACCGCAACAGATGAAAACAGCTGTCTTTCTGAGTGATGCTTTGATCTTCAGAGCCCAGCCAGGTTTACTCCCTTTCCTTGAGTCAATTTGGACCAGATAAGAAACACTACTATCATAGAGGCTTTGTTGGATGAATGCATAGGAATGACTAGCTCATTTAAATATGGTTTGGTCTCAACAGCAGCTAATACAAATAAAACTGATGAGCTAGTGGCTGAAGAATATAAAAAAGTGTATTTTATAATTTTTTTAAACTTGTACAGTATAATTATAAAGTTCAGTCTGGGTCCAAAATAGTCATGGGAAGTCTATATTTATATTTAAATATTATCCACCAAAAGTTGGCTATAAACTAAATTTGAATATGAGATCACACTTTCCTCATGTACTTTTTTTAAATGCAGAATCCACATGAATTGAAAACTGTACAACTTATTTTGAAGTGATTCCTTCCCTTATTATTATTATTATTATTATTTATTGGATACTGATTACACTATCTGCATCTGTCCAACTGTATCTGTCTGCATGTGTAAGACGTGTGTAATGTCCTGCAACAGAATTTATCACAGCTTGTTTCTAAAGCCCATTTGCTTATCCGCAGCTACCAGCCCAGACTCTCAAAAGGAGCAATTATTCTCCCTCTGATACACTTCCAGCTCCTAATGGCACAAGTCACTTCCATTTTTGTTATTATAATAAACTTTCAACCGGGGAAATCATCTTTGGAAAAGTTATTCTCACTCTGTGCTATTTCCAATTCAGCGTTTCAATGAAATGACTGCCCAATGTTGCCTTTTCTCCTTTCATTGCTCATTGCTGATTATATACCCCGTGGCTGCTTCTCCGAGCCCCTGAGAAGCACAGATTTCATACATTTTAGTTTTACAGCCAGAGGCCACACTGCGAGATCCTTATTAGAAAGAAACATATTAAGCTTGTAAAGAAGGAAAGGTTTAGGGTGTTAAGAGGCTTCATTTATAATCGTTTTCTGTGTAACGCCTTGTTTGACGCCATTGCATGCTTGTCTCCCTCATTACTGCTGCTATAACGAATAGCACATGCACCTACCACCAAAAGCAGAACATCCCTAGCTTGGAATTAAGTGAGGTTACATTGTTTGTGTTCATTCCACAGCAGGATGTAAGCTGCACTTGCTTGGATTTAAACCCTTGCGCACTTATATTGCAGTAATCCTTGATAAAAAGGATGCTATACTTTATAAAGTGTCTGGTTGGAAGCAATCCTACTGTGTGAATGTGGGACAAAGAGCAAACAGATGAAATGTGCCAAACAGAAATTAATGATTCCCTTTAGCAATTAAAGTTCATTCAAGAGGGCAATGCAATTTTCAAACGCTCTCAAAACAAGCGGTGGTGTCATGTCAGGCCGCCACAGCAAGATCAGAACGAAAAAAGCTTTTCCCAAGTTGTCTGATCCTTTAGAGAAATCCACCGGCATAATGTATGATACGCCTTAGGACATATCTGTGACAAACTGACTGAAGAGTATTATTTAAGATACAAAACAAATCAGGTTAAACTAAAATGCAGACGCTGTCACATTTTGGGGTCAAAGTATGTTTTTATCAAATCGCATCATTTGTTCAAAGCAAAGACCAATTTGTAGACAATCATGTGAAAGTAAATGTAAAATAACTTGTCTTTGGGCTTGTTACACAAACATCTATTGTAATATACAGTACAGTATATTACAGTTTGGACACACCTTCTCATTCAATGTGTTTCTTTATTTTCATGACTATTTACATTGTAGATTCTCACTGAAGGCATCAGAACTATGAATGAACACATATGGAATTATGTACTTAACAAAAAAGTGTGAAATAACTGAAAACAGTTTAGAATATATATATTTTAGATAGAAGTAGCCACCCTTTGCTTTTTTTGATAACTCTGCAAACCCTTGGTGTTCTCTCAATGAGCTTCATGAGGTAGTCACCTGAAATGGTTTTCACTTCACAGGTGTGCTTTGTCAGAGTTAATTAGTGGATTTTTTTCCTTTATTAATAAAAAAGCAAAGGGTGGCTACTTTGAGGAATCTAAAATATAAGACATGTTTTCAGTTATTTCACACTTTTTTGTTAAGTACATAATTCCATATGTGTTCATTCATAGTTTTGATGCCTTTAGTGAGAATCTACAATGTAAATAGTCATGAAAATAAAAGGAAACGCATTTGAATGAGAAGGTGTGTCCAAACTTTTGGCCTGTACTGTATGAACAAAGTTGTGCCATCAAGTGAGACAATTACTGTGAAAGGGTTTGGAAAATGTAATATAATTTTTCAGAACCATTACCAAAAACACATTCAAATGTGACATTTGATAAAATAATGAGAAAAAAAACCTAGGTTGAACAAGATTTTATAAAAAACTATAGTATAATCTTATTCTGCTGTAATGCTTTCACTTGTCTTTCTGAGTGCATTGCACAAGATGAAAATAAATGTACCTTTTGAAATGTGCAATAAATGTTTGAAAAACAAAGCAGCAAATACTTTTGCAAGACACTTGTTTGTACTGACCATCTCTTTATAGTAAAAAAAAAACAAGGAAACTTACTGTCAAAGAATAATGTCACTAAATCTTACTGCAGTAAGAATAATCTCACCGCCATGCTGCAAACATATGTGTGTAATCTGCCATTGAATAAAAAGAGGTGAAAACAGATGAGTAAACTCCAGCACACACTTTTCATACAATCTGCAATACTGGCCTATTTGATTACAAAATTCACTATTTCACTGTGATGAAATTCTTTATATTAGATAGATAGATAGATAGATAGATAGATAGATAGATAGATAGATAGATAGATAGATAGATAGATAGAAAGATAGACATATTGATGTGTGTGTGTGTGTGTGTGTGTGTGTGTGTGTGTGTGTGTGTGTGTGTGTGTGTGTGTGTGTGTGTGTGTGTGTGTGTGTGTGTGTGTGTGTGTGTTTGTGTGTCTGCATTATATTTGGAGAGTGTTTGTGTGTCTGCATTATATTTGGAGATTGACTGGTGCATCGACTTCTTTTTAAATCTACTTTATCAAATGAAACTGCCGACAGATGGTCCAAATATGATCAACTGCTCTGAATTTAATATCCTCGGATACAAAAGGAAGAGACAAGGGAGGACGAGAAGACAAAAGGGAGATAATAGCTTGCCAGTGTACTGGAAAATGCAGGGAATAACACACAACATATTTCAAAAGTTGAATGCTTCCCCCAAAGTAAAGACATTTTTAAAGATGTGAAACTTTTAAATGTAATGTCTCTAAATGTATATTTTATGAAATAGACTTTCAAATTCTTGAGGATCTGACCTTACTGAGCCATTTTAATGCTACAATTAATGATGAAAAGGCCTTTTTTTATCATTTTCATTGCTTGTGATCTATTTACTTTTACACACTATCTCCTCTGTCCCTATTATCTTACATAGTGTAAGTAAATATCCTTTTAGCTCTGAGGGAATTTAAACATACAACTAATTACGAGCCTGATGACTCAATGAGATCGCTTAGAGGTCCTTTTGGAAGCAGCAATATGTATATGTATGTGTATGTGTGTGTGTTTGCCTGTGTCAGATGGTGAATCTCAGTGGTTGGATTAGCACACAGCATTTCCTTCAAGCTGGTGTCTGGTGGTTAAAGGCCCCACAACAAGAGAGAGAGTGTACTGTGTGTGTGTGTGTGTGTGTGTTTTTTTTTTTGTGTGTGTGTGTGTGTGTGTGTGTGTGTGTGTGTGTGTGTGTGTGTGTGTGTGTGTGTGTGTGTGTGTGTGTGTGTGTGTGTGTGTGTGTCTGTAACCTGTCAGTAAAATGTTAGAAAAACATAACTCAGTAAAGTCTGACAGTTGTTTTTAATGCTATTTTCATTTGGTCATTTCACAGAGAATAATTTAATGCTGTTGACAGGCTTGAAAAACTGTGTCGTCTGGCAGCGATCACCTTCATAGAAGTCTCATAAATTTCCACTGATGTTTTATCATTGCTGTTCACTAGAAATGAGATTTAGATTTCTGGTACTACACAAAAAAAACAATGTGCCTTTAAACATAAATCTGTACTGACAGCAATGATACATTTTTTTTAAACTTCTTTGTTGACCGATAGTGTCTGCCAAAATACTTTTCGGTTGTTTTACTCTTGACTTTGGTTATAAATGTCAACCGAAGATGCCATTTTACCTTAAACATTTCAAACACTAAGAAGTTAAGATGGCGCCGTTGTGTGTGTTTTACCGCTCACCTCTGCTGAGTTTGTTGTTGATTTTCCTGTTCCTGCTACATGAGGTCACTAGGAATGTGTCACCGCTGCTGGTGTATGACCGCCTGACCCTTCTAATGCTGTGTGTCCATTGTCAGTGTCATTTGCACGCTTCACCTGCTCCTCATTTGCATAAAGTTGAATCCAGCCAACTTTATGCAAATGAGGAGTGTCCAGCTTGGCTCGACGTCTCTCAACACCTGACAAAAATCTTTTAAACTGACCTTTGTCGATTTGAAATTCAGACAGATTTAGCAACTGCATGGCCTATTTCTCGCTTTAAATGTTTTCAGAAACATGTTTCAGTGAATTATTTGCGTAAAATAAGATATCGTATTCCAAACGAGTTGCCATTATGGATGCGCTCATCCAATCAGCTGCAACTATCCCAGTTGTTGGGGGGTGTAGACTGTTTTCTTTGCTTGTCAGTGGTCATTGAAGAGAAACTGGGAAGCGGAGTGATCCCTTCCGTGAAAATAACGCATATATGGACACGTACTATAAGTGTCTGCATTTCTGCGGAGAAAGTGCAGATCTATGGCTCTGGCAAACAGTCAAAGATGCCGCCGTCTTTCCTGGCATCCATGCCAGCTTATCTACGGCGTCAGCCCTGTCTCCTGCCTCGCAACAATCGCTGCGGGAGACGCGGTAAGAGAGGGGGAGTTCGTTTCAGGTTAAAGTTTTCCTGGCTTCATCCTCTACATGCGATCCGGGCTATCCATCTGTCGGAATTTATGCAGAGTTCGTCGGCTACGATCTGCGGCGTTCCTTGGTTCACAGTTACCGGTGGCTCCGGTCAGCTATACCTACTCCGGGTTCCCGCTGTAGAGCATAGAAATCAACGGGAGCAGGACGAAGAAATGTGTGTTTGAGTGTGAGAAGATCTCCGTTAGGAATTACGTAATGAAATCCCTTAGGCCTGCAGGTAATGCATGTAAGCCTATAGTGTAGCCTAAATTTCGAGGCACCCTCAGTGATTTGACCGCGATTAACCCAAACGCACACACGTGATATCAATTGCTCGTGGTGTGAAGCGCGTGTCCGCGACAGCGAGCTTCAGGTCGAGGCGGTGGTCTGGCCACTCTCTTCAAAAAGATTAGTACAGATGCAGATTATTACCTGAACCATAATAATAACCACATCATTGATAAAGCTGATTAGATATTTATATTGACTCTAAACGTTGACTGTGCCATTGCTGAAACCACCTTAAGATTATACTTTGCATAAAAGATTAAATGGGTTTAAAGGAGGGCCACAGCCATTTCTTACACTTAGGCCAATCTAATTTTTAAACAGATCTGTAATAGATAGATATAAACTGATTTCTGACTATTTCGAGTCTCTTTAATATACTGTTCACTGTTTTTATTACCGCCCCACTTATCGTAGAAGAAAACAAATAGTCTCCAGCTAATGAGTATTGAAGGCTGCCTCTGGTAAATGTCATAAAAAAGCTATAATTTGAATTGCTTCCTAACATTTATTGCTGTAAATCTACAGCACCAGATTTGAATTTTAAATGAAGGCAGCCACCTAACATTTGGCAGACACATTCAGGAACGTCCCTTAAATGTGTTGTTATACGAAACCAGCTTTGTTTTAATTTGAGGAGCACGCTTTGAAGCATCTGTGCACCGCTGTAAGATGCCTTTTGGCTCAAAGGCAGTAGTCAGCAGTTATCCTTTATATCCTTAATATAACTGTATGCGTTTAGATCATTGCTGTCTAAACCTTATTCCATATTCATGTATGATGAAACATTTTTGAGCTGTCCCCTGCAGATTGCGGCCCCCCAACAGCCTTATGTCTTTGGCATTTGCACATCAGCTTGAATGGCTAAATCTCTGCTGGTGGTAATATTTTAAAATTGGAGTGGGTTTAGGTTGAATCCTTGAAAATTAAACTATTCCCCCGACCCACAGAGATCAGAGTGAACCATACAGGCTCGGTAAGAAACCTTTCCGGAGAGTTTTCAGGTTATCTCCTCTGATTCATTGCCTGTAGGAATAACTGAGGGTCAGCAGAATGACAAATGGAGTCACTTGATTAACTTCCTGTCAGGAGGCGAACTGCCACACTCTCTGGGTGTCATTAAAAGTTTTGTGAGACCGGTTCGTTAGCAAACTTGCTGCATTAATTTGAATTAAACCAGCAGACTGGCTCATTTCAAATGCATCAAGGACATTTAATTATTATGCTGATTTGAATTTTGATACACAAAACCTAATGACTAAAGGGTATGCTTTGTTTTTACTTGGCTTTTTTAGACTACCGCATGGGAAAGAACAGAGTAATTAAGTAGAACAGTGACACAACTATAAAGTCATGTTTTGAAAGATTCAAAGACAATTGAAACATCTGACCCATATATGTATGTGGCAAAAAGTCATCCCAAAATCGCCATTCTGTTCTATTTTGTTTGCTTTTTGGAGCAGACATAAATTACCCTGCATGGCTGGTTGTGTGTTTGTGTGTGCGTGCGTGTGTTCATGCATGTGTGCGTGCGTGTGTGAGTGCGTGAGTGAGTGAATGAGTGAATGAGTGAGTGAGTGAGTCTGTGTGTGTGGTTTTTTGTGTGTGACGTGGTCTTGGTTTGAACTTTGTCGGCTGCACGCACACCCTGGCTCTGTGCTACAGGGAAATGTGGGCGTTGTGTCTGCCAGGCCTCTTACACTTGGCTTGTCTACATGCATTACTCACACACACACACACACACACACAAATACATGTGTACACAATAACGAAATCACACACACACACACACACACACACACACACACACACACACACACACACACACACACACACACACACACACACACACACACAGACATGCTCAGTGCTTATACAAAGTCAGACACACATGCACAAGAAGACTTACACACAACCACACAAAGGGGGATGGAGTCCATTGAGGATTTCATCTTGCTAAATAGTTAACATTCAAACTGGCCAGGCCTGCCAGGCAGCTCACAGCATGATAACATTACCCCTCCACCCCCCCTCCCCAGCCTATGTCAACACTCACTGCCTCTCTTACTTCATGGGCTTCCTGCTGCAGTGGCTCATGGGACTCTAATCTAATTCAGAGTTGTTCAGTCATGTTTATTGAGGTGACGTTAATGCAACAGCGCTGCAGCTCACTCTCTCTGCTCCCACTCTCACATAAGCTCCCACAATCTTGCATCCAGTAGATGGCCTCATTGTGCCTTTGTGTGCATGCCTGCTGGCTACAAGTTCATCTCAGGACATGAAGGTACCTTCATTTTTAGCTCTTTTTTTCTTTTTGGGACTTTTTTTTTGGACAGTTTTTGTCAGTGTGGGTCAAGTGCAACATAAAGTGCAAGCAGAAAAAGGGAATACTATCATTACAAAAAAAATTAACAGTGAGTTTATGATGTGGCATATTGGTGGATAAGAAAGTCACCAAAATCTGACACCAACCGGGTTTTAGACAGACATTTACATAATTTGAAAAACAGAAACAGTAATGTTTCCCTCTCCATAAATCATCCCATAATACAATTTATTTGTCATAAATGTAGGTCGTTAAGGTTTCTTTTTGTCTTCATTATACATATTTGGCTTAACTCTTTAGCAAACAATAATACTGCTGTGTGGTGTGAATGTGTGTAGCTACACGCTTCACATTATCTGGATAGATGGAGCAGTTGTGGCAAGGATCGTGGCTCACAGCAGGCTGCAGCTGAGCGGAGAGAGAGGAGCGCGCATGAAAACGGGTCTTGGAGAGACCAGAGTCATTCCCATCACTCTCCGCCGGCCAGTCAGACCGCAGACGCATCACACGGTAACTGAATGTTGCACAACAGAGGATGAACCTAAAAAGAGAAGCATAACGACTGATAAAAAACACCTGAGGACCGTCGCAACAGGGGAGCGTGACTGACTTCCCATGGAGGAGTGCGCAGAGAGGGTGAGCTCCTTCTCTTTCACTTGGTACCAAGATACAAGTTGGATGTATGCCGAAGAGATGTTGATTTAGCGGGACTGAGTATTTTTTTTTTAAATAATCCGTTCAATTACTGGAGTTGATTTTGGATTAAATTCTTTTCAAGCTGACCCAAGACGGTGCTGCGGGTCCTGAGCTGTCAACATCCACAGAGCGTTGCGCACGCTGCTTTAAGATTTAGAAAATAAGAAAATCAATTGCGCCTCTGTTTCAAAGACGTCAACCCAGGGATTGCACTGCCAGAGATACTTTAGCTGGGCGGCCAAAATAACTCTTGAATGTTTCTGAAAGCTGAGCGGTGGTTTTGCTGTGTCCACACAAATGGGCACGCGAACTAAACCAAAAAGGAAAAAAATACCTCGCATCTGGATTACAGCCCTATGTCAGCATAGGAAGAGCTGTGATATTGAAATGTGCTTTCCTACAAGTGATGACTTATAAAAAGTACAGTTGAGACTTTTGAATGCTTGTGTTGCTCAGCCTAATTTGTGGCTCACCACTCTGGTGGAAATGTTGGCTGGAGACTGTGCCATATACTAACAGGGAGCTGCATTCAAAGAAATGAAAAAAATGAAACACAACACTAAGTAGCCGGGGTGGATCATTGTCGATACATGCACCAATATAATCACACGGACACGCCTAGAGGATCATTAAACAAATCAGATAAACGCAGAGCGAAAACCATCAATAGAAGTTATTGATGAGGTGGTATATAAGGCTAATGATTGGCCAAGCCTCTGTTTACTCAACAGCTCGGCAACAATATGGTATGAAACTCTCGCTTGACAGCTGAGGCACCCAGAGAGAGGAGTAAAAGTGCTTTATGCTATTCCATGACTACAGTGCTGACTGGAAAAATTACTGCAATCAACAGCTGGAATATTCCTCCTCTTCTTCAAACTAGAATGTCTGCTGCCTGTGCTACTGCTGCAGGAATTTTTGGGGGTCACATTTCAGAAGAGATCTTTTTGAAATATTTATAGCGGTTCTCATGCAAGGATGGTGGTTGTGACAAGAAGCCTATGGATGACCCAGTCTGTGGGAGAGCTGGTGCCGAGACAATTGACCTCCCCACCAGCTACGCCGTCCGTCTAAAACTCCTCCCCAGAGAGGCACAGCTGCTGCAGGCTGGGGATGTGATGGGGTGACTGTTGACACCCCCCTCACCCACCCCCTATCTCACTTTATTAGCAGTGTAATATAAACAATGGATCAGAATTTCTCAACGGTTCAAGATGGCAACACTTTCCACTTTTTTTTTTTTCTTCCTCCTCCTCCTCCCCCCCCCACAACACAACAAAAATACAATGCGCTCTTTGCTGACCAGAGAATTTGAACCATTCTACAACTTGGTTATGCCGGGGAATCGGCGATATCGTCGGGTTTTGGCCGTTTGGTGCTTTCTGCAACGTATGGGTGGCGTTTGACATCATGTGCTCCACTGCCTCCATCTTGAACTTGTGTGTGATTAGTGTAGACCGTTACTGGGCCATCTCAAGCCCATTCCGCTATGAACGCAAGATGACCCCAAAAGTGGCATGTCTGATGATAAGTGTAGCGTGGACCTTGTCGGTCCTTATCTCCTTCATTCCTGTTCAGCTTAACTGGCACAAAGCTCAGACCACCAGCTACGCAGAGCTAAATGGAACATACATCGGCGATCTGCCCCCTGACAACTGCGACTCCAGCCTTAACAGGACCTACGCCATCTCCTCCTCTCTTATCAGCTTTTACATCCCTGTGGCTATTATGATCGTCACTTACACCCGGATCTACCGCATTGCCCAGAAACAGATACGGAGAATATCTGCCCTGGAACGGGCAGCAGAGAGTGCCAAAAACCGTCACAGCAGCATGGGGAATAGTTCGAGCATAGAGAATGAGAGTTCATTCAAAATGTCGTTCAAACGAGAAACCAAAGTCTTAAAGACGCTCTCAGTCATCATGGGAGTGTTTGTTTGCTGCTGGTTGCCCTTCTTCATCCTTAACTGCATGGTTCCGTTCTGTGAGCCGGACGGTGCCACGGACTTGCCCTGCATAAGCTCGACCACCTTCGATGTGTTTGTGTGGTTTGGCTGGGCAAACTCCTCGCTTAACCCCATCATCTATGCCTTCAACGCCGACTTCCGCAAGGCCTTCTCCATCCTCCTGGGCTGCCACCGGCTCTGCCCGGGGAGCAACGCCATCGAGATCGTCAGTATTAACAACAACATGGGCGCCCCTACCTCGAACCCCAACAATCAGTATCAGCCCAAGGGTCACATTCCAAAGGAGGGCAACCATTCAGCCAGCTATGTGATCCCCCACAGCATCCTGTGTCAGGAGGACGAGTTACAGAAGAAGGATGGATGCGGAGGGGAGATCGAGGTGGGCATGGTAAACAACGCCCTGGAGAAACTCTCCCCAGCTATCTCTGGGAATTTAGACAGCGATACTGAGGTCACACTGGAAAAGATCAATCCCATAACACAGAATGGACAGCATAAAACCGAATCATGTTGAGAAAAGGCAAAGATGGATCGGAGTACACCGAGGCATGTATGTACGCACAAAGGGAAGAAACGCTTACACAGAAGGACAGCAAAATTAAAAAAAGAGACAGATATCTTTAAAAAAAAAAATGCCTGACAGGGAAACAGTGAATGGGATATACAGGACCTTAAGACTGTCAACAAAAAGCCACATGGAAATACCTACAGAATGTTTTAAAGTAAAGGCACTTTATCCTGGATATAACTATCTGCAAAATACTCTCAGCATTAATTGATGAAATTGACACATTTGATGATACATGTTGATAATGTGAATATTAAAGCCGAACACTAGCTATGTGCACATGTATACATTTTTTTAATATTTACAAAGATGTATACATTTGCATGTGTATACTGTACAGTACTGACACAGTCCTGGAAGGACTTAAACACAGTATACAGTGGAGAAAGATGTAGTAACTATTAGCAAAATGTCTTGTAGGTAGGTGTTTTGTATGTGTTTCATGCAAGAGAGAGCAATGTGAGAGAATTGGTTTGGGTACAGTATAATTAGTTGTTTATTGCAGTTATTTCCCTTCAGTAAGTTTTTCATTGTAATATTTTATTACAAAATCAAGCCACTTGTAATGCAGTGGTAATTTATTTCAGTTAAAACTGCTTCAGACACCAAAGTAACAATATTCTGATTTAAATTAAAACAGGCAGGGGGCAGAAAATGGAGTTTAATACCATAAGCCAAGTTGTCATATATTTATAAATATTTTATTTTTACACCACCCTATCTACCAATTTTATCTTGCAGTATCTCCATATTGGAAAACATCACTCCTATGGTCTACTTTCCTTCCCTTGTATCCTATTCTGATCTATCCTCAGTCATGCCCACCTAGGACTGATCCGACAGACTCACCCAAAGTTATCTCCATTACTTCTCCTCACTCCCTGTTTTCATTGGTCTCCCTTCTCTGCTGCTCTTCAGAAAAACCTCTCTAGGGCCCTACAGTCTTCTCTCCTTTCCATTTCCCTGCTCCCCTTTCCTCAGACAGCAAAGTCCCTTCCTCTCTCACGCTGACATTGTTTCTTCAGCGTTGTCAACCTTTTCTCTCCTCCCCACCATTCCCTCAGTCAGCATGGTCATTTACACCTGCACCATACCTTCTTTTTGTGTTTGTGTTTGTCTGTCTGCCTCCTCCTCACCGTCTCCTCTGGCAGCCCTTCATTTTAAGTCTTTACTCTGCCCACTTAAAGTGGTACTGTAGCCTACTTATGGTTCTATTTTGGTCAATGCTGTCAATCCATAATTAAAAAAGAATGTAAATCTGTAAACCAAAAATCCCGCAGTTGGACAGAGGAGGCAGCAGTGTTCATTCAGCCGTAATGCAAGTGACACTTAGCGACCTTTTGCAAACTTGAAGATATCTGATTTTGTAAATTGCTCATGCTGGGAGCCATGTTGTGCTGTAGTGACGATGTGGAGCATGCAGTGTGACAGTCGCTCTGTTTGCAGGGGTTGTATCCAAAACCACCACTATGAGGATTACCTTCAAGATATCAAACATATTTGTATAACCACTCTTTTTCCAGGCATCTGCTTTTGCGCTCTAGCATTTAAAAAAAATAAAAATACAATTAGAAATTAGCTGTTGAGGTTAGTCAGAATAAAGCTTTAATGTTACTCCCTATGAATGAAATTATTTTATACCACATTAGTTCTAAAACTACATTTTTTTTTCAAGCTTTTTAGATTGATACAGTATATTACAGTTATTTTACAAAAGATAAGCATTTACAATAGGTAGTTTCACATTTAAGGTGAAGTTTGAGTTTAAAGTGAGACTTTGTTACATTTGTAAGTATTGTATGTGATAATGGAAAATGCTAAAACATTAGTAGAGTAGAGTCATCAGTGACTCTGTGATGTCCATAATACAGCTAAATCAATCTATAGTTTGCTAACATTAGTTAACATTAGCCACAATAAGCTACTGGTAATACCAGACCAAGTAAGGCTTTCCTTTGTAAGAGGAAAATGTTATTTCTTCTTTCAAAAGTTACATAGTGTTGCTTTAAGTTTACGTTTTATGCATTGTATTTGTAGCCATTAAAATCTAAGGACAAATAACATAAGAATATGATATGCAAAGTCTATGCATGGCACACAATCATCAAACATGATTAGCTTTTTTAGTCGAAGCCTGTAAAGCTACCTTTTTGTTGTGTTTAGTGTTGCTCAACAGCATGCTTTTGGACATTGTATGCTGAGCGTCCACCATGTGCTGTGTGTGTGCATTTAGGCGTGAAACTGTTGCACATCAGAGAAAGGAAGAGCTAATCCAATAGAAAGCAATTGGTCTTGAACGAAGCATTTGATTTTCCTGCTCTGGAAAATCCAATGCTATCTAGATGGCAACAAAGGGGGGGGGGAGAGCTTTTAGCTCAATATGGGGCTTGGCTTGTGATATAAAAGCAACTCATTGTCCTATCTGCCTCCCTGTCCTCAGCTACTGCTAGCTGCTGCTCCATTACTTTAAAACTGACATTCACAAAGTGAATTTGGATTAACCATCTTTTATAATGAATTAATTTAATTAAGAGCCACAATATACTATAACGTCCCTCTTTACTCCTTTGCCTTTTAGAAATTTTCAACCATATCAGCTCAGTAACCCTCCCCTTTCTCGCTTCATCAGTAATTTACTCCCTAATTTTTTCCAAACACAAGCCAGTTCAAACATGCGATAAAACATGAACTGCACATAATCTGTCAGGATTGGACATGGAGGGTAACTGCCTTAGGGAAGATTTGGTTCCCCCCTCCACCCCAACCCCCACCCTCTACCCTTCTTTTTCTCCATCTCTTTTTATTTTCTCTTGGCTGCCTCTGTCGACTTGATGAGTGTTCCCGATGTTAACAAAGATTTAATTTATTATTTAAAAGACAGGGCCTACTGTTTCCCTTCTGTAGTTTGAGTTGATTCGCTGAATCAAAGCCCCACCTAGACGTTTTATTATAATTACATTATTATTATTGTTGTTGCCAAAATTGACATTTTTGGCTGAATGTGGCTGTACTGTAGCTTATGCTGTGATTAAACCAGTGTTTTTATAAGCTGAAATTTTGGGGGGGTAGGGGTATTCTTAATGATATAGAGATTAATCTGCCATTTGTTGTTGTGACATCATTGGCATTTACAGGTTTACCAGATGTTTTTCATATATGCTGTATGTACACATTTTTAGAATCATACCTCTGCTGTATTTTGGCTCCATGAAAAAAAAAAACCTGAGCCGTCACCTTGTCAACTCGGTGAGTCATCTTTCCAGATGCCACTGCTTTGATTTTGGAGAAGGGCAATGTCAGTCGACAGTCCCATAAGCAAAATGTTTTGTTTGATCTGGAGCATTTCCTCCAGGCTGCCCTACATGTTGCTTTGGGGAGCAATGGTGACATTACATGGTCTCTCAATCAGTGTAGTTACAAGACGTATGACAACTTAAGCAAATCTGACAGTGCAGAATCCCTCCTCTTCCTCCACCGGCGGGCCAAGGGACGCAGCAGACGTAGGGACGAACAACACTCCAAGGCCCTGGGAATGTGGTGATGATGTTTCATCTTATACAAACTGTCTAGGATAATGATGAAGTCCCTACCTCGACATCAATTCAGTTAAAAAGCTTCACGTACAAAATTAAACTGCAGTATTTAGGGTTGGGGAGTGCAGGGATAGAGTATTGTACAATGATGTTCAAAATGTAGTTGTGATCAACACAAGTGCTTTTTATCTTCAAAAATCCCTAATGTGTGTAGCAAATTTACATGCTGTATGTTTTCTCCGGTGTGGGATTATAATTTGCAGTAAAATGCAGCAGTCACTGACTATTTCTATATTTATTTATTTACATGTCTCTGGTTTTCAGTCATGAACGTGATGTCAAAGATTATAACCCTCAGAATAATAACAATATTTAGTTTACAGTTTGTACAAAAAAAAATGTGCCCTTCTTGTAAAATAAACATGTATGTATTTTTTTTTTCATCTGCACTCACTGAGTTCTGTTTATTTGAGAGGGGCCTGTGTGGATTTGTGTGGGGTTGTTCCTTTGACACTGAGTGGCTATTGGAAGATCATGCCGCTACAGCAGAGGATCGATTGAGATTGATTTTGAACGGTGACGCATATTTTTTTCCAGCTCGCCTAAGCGTGGTGTCCTCGCTGTGTTCCTGCCTTCGCCCTGCATTTACATAACCTGACAGCCACTTGACAGTTGACACGTACTCTTGCTCTGCTCTCTCACCCGCCTCATTTGTTGACTTAAATGTGGGCAAACACTTGCAGACTTAAATGCACACACAGTAACCTTGTAAGAGCTAAAAAGCACTACAATAAAGTTAAAAATACATTTTTATCACATTAAACAATGTGATACCTTGATGGGGTAACCAATATATCTAATTTCTCTCATTAGAGACTAATGACCTAATCACCTTTGGACTTTGAAATCTAATTTAGTGTCTGAATTGGATAAGCCCACAGCTATGAGGTCCCCACCTTTTTATTTTGCCTCCATACAGTATGGAATGATCAATAATCTCTTGTCATCTCACTTGGCTGGAGCCTGTTTCATCATCTTTTCACCTGAAGGTTAAACAAACTCAATCTAAATCAGTCTGACTACTTAGAAAGACTTACCAAAACCCATGACCTCGAAGCTACTCTGTCTGATCGTAGAGTTATACTTCAAAGCATTGCTTTACATATCCCTGGTGAATTGAGAATGGTTAGAATTAACAGTTTGCAGATTAGTCTGGTGCTTAATCTCATTTCACACATCTGTGCTCTGTGTGCATCAGTAACTCGGAACTGGGAAATGTACCTCAAGATTACTCTCACTTTCGAATTGATTGATTCATTTTTTTTCGAGTCCACGGTGTGGTTTGATAAAGTCAGGAGAAAAAAATGACAGAAGCAAAACTTCTGTGTCCCCTTGGCTGACCGCTCTGTCAGCTCTGTAGCTCCCAGTGCTGCTTTAACTAACATCTGTTTAATTTTGTCTCTCACACACACGCACCTTTTGGAGCTTGTGCAACTCAGGATTGAAATTAGTAGCTGTTGGTTTACTGAAGAAAAGAAGAAAACTATTTCAGCTTCTGCTGTTTGTGATGTAAATATTTACACATGCTTTGACTGTAGGTGATGTCTGGATAATACTCACTGCAGAAGTTCATCTAGTGCTCTTAATTAGAAACCCCTCTTACTAAGAGCATATTCTCAATGGCATCAATGCACACTGGTTACAGGGGCAACGGGAGTTGGAAGTGCACTTCAAAGGAATGATATTTGGTATGTGTGTACGTATGTAAGTGAAATAGCACAGTGATCTACACAGGCTCTGAAGCTGTCAAATCTTCTGCACAGTTGCCAAACACAGCCCTGGTGGCATTTGTTCAGACATGTCATGATTGATTCCGATTGAGATTTGTTGTACTTTTACACAAGTTCTTTCAGTCACTTCTTTTCTATTTAGTTCTTGTTTCAATACAGTTGTGTCTGTTGTTTGAGTACACTTTAAATCCATTCGAGTCAAGAGATGTTAAAATACAGTAGCTGAAATAATAGTTGAAGAAAAGAAAGAGAAAGGTTACAACTCTGAAATTTTCTCAGACAGAGCAAGGATTCACTCTTATCTCCACAACTAACAACTCTTATTTCTGAGAGTGTTTACAATGAAGTAGAGTTTAGATTCTCGGCCCGAGCCCGAGCCCGACTCAAGCCCGACCAGAGGTCGGGTCGGGCTTGGGCCGTTAAAGTTTAAAAAGTGTCGGTTTAAATCGGGCTCGGTCTCATCATTATAGTTAATGTGTCGGGCCGGGCCGGGCTCGGACACAACGTGCTCGGGCTCGGGCTGGGTCGGGTTTGATTTTCTGGGCCGATCTAAGCTCTACAATGAAGTGCCACTTGATATTTTATTATTCATTACCTTGTAGTTTCTCACTAGGCTTAAACACAGACCTAGGGGGCAATCTTTGAGCTTTAAAACACCAAGATAAGGCTCCCTCTAAAAACAGGAAGCTCACACTAAAGTTAAATACCTACATACAGGTCTATAAACAGGGTTGCTAGGCATGCATTCCATAAGCTTTCTTTGGCTTTTTTATTTTATTTTTTATTTTTTTACTTCTGGTGAAGATATAGACAAGAAACAGTAATTGAGCAAAACCTGAAACCTGAAATGAATTATATTGGTAGAACATGTAAAGACATGCATCCTGTGAGCTCACTATTAGAAAGTGAGAGTCATCCTGGTGTTTGAAGGTCTAATCAATTTTCCATTGAAGTGTGTTTAGAGGCTACACAACACACTTAACCTGGATTCAAGAACAATAACATAAAAAAATACACAATAACAAAAAAAGTGTATCTTTTAAATCCCATACTGGCACAGCCCTGTGAATTTATATGTAATTTATCCTGATCCAGCCTGAGAGAGAGAGAGTTAGAGAGAGAGAGAGAGAGAGAGAGAGAGAGAGAGAGAGAGAGAGAGAGAGAGAGAGAGAGAGAGGCAGTAGTGGGGTCACAGTGGAAATACAGTCAAGGTTAATGATAGACTGCAGGCAGCAACATAGTGTTGGGCGTGTGAGTGTGTGTGTGTGTGTGTGTGTGTGTGTGTGTGTGTGTGTGTGTGTGTGTGTGTGTGTGTGTGTGTGTGTGTGTGTCTGTGTGTGAGTGAGTGAGTGAGTGAGTGAGTGAGTGAGAGTGTGTGAGTGCATACATTCATGCACACTGCTGTAATGAGCTTATGTAACTCCTTTTGCTCAATCCCAACTTAACAGAAGCAGCAGGCGGCATCCTTTCTAAAATTTAGAGCCTCCACATATATTGCTGATAAATTTGATAGAGATGGACCAAATGACTAAACTGAAAAAAAAGAAGTTTTAGAATTGGAGGGAATTTTCCTGATAGACGTTGGTCTAGCCCAGCAAGTAACAGGGTTTACATATTTGATAACTTGTGTGAACAAATACATTCTCTTCCTTCAAACTAATCATTCTGATGATACTTTGGATGTTATTTTAACCCTCCTTTATTACTATTTGCAGGGCTGCTTTGACTGCACACATGCTGCTGCGTGCGGTTTTCAAATGAAACAGTTAAGGTTGTCAGGTCATGAACAATCAATGGGTCATTTGGGTTTAACACAGTTCTATAAATGACTTAGATATGTGGTACTTCATGTTTTGGCTGCTGAAGACATTTTAAATAATTCATCTGTGATATCTGTTTCTGAGCATTTGCTATATTTGGCTTAAACAATGTAAAACGTTATGTCATTTAGGGTAGTGGAGCAATGGTAATCCACAAAAAGAACTGATTTCAAATCCTCTCCCATGTCCTTTTACATATTTGTTTCACAGAGTTCCCTGACAGTGAAATCCATGGAATTTGTAACAGCCTTTTTTCCGCCACCCATGGGACCTGGGTGTGATTTCATTTATCTTAATGGATCTTTCAATTTAATTCAATATAGATGAGCATCCATCTAAAGGAACATGTCCTTGGGCAGCGTCTTTACCTCTGTCTCTGCCAGCAAATTCTCAGAGGCCTTTTTGACAGCTACTTCCAACATTACTCAAGCACCTCTGCTCAACCCAGAGGGGCTGGAACTTTTGATCACTCTGCTTGACTCTTATGCTCCCTTGAGGAACAAAAAAAAAAGAATGATAGCAATAAAAACCTGCTATGGTTAGAAGACACCATTACAATGCTGTAAAACGTTGAAATATCATAAAGTCTTAAGGATCTTAGAGACTTTATTTTAAGGAACCACCATAACCCTTGTTTACAATATTTTTGATTCAGATATGAACACTCTGTTTTGAAGCTGAGAACAAAATACTCTCTCCCTCTGACAGGATCTTTCACTGGCTGTGATGAGCTGTTTTGAAGCCATTAGTTCAGGCGTGTCTTTGTATGAAGACCTCCATCTGTTCCCTGCATATTGTTTCTGCAGAGTTTTTGTATAGGCTGCTGAAATCGCACACTGCAAGCATTTTATCTACAAACACCTGTCTTGTTACCGTTTTTCCATTTAGTTTTTGTTGTCATCTTGTTTTGCTCATATTTGCAGATACAATTTGTAAAGATCACAATTTCTGTCATTAACCTTGTAATGCCGACAGCATAACAAACCCAAACTGTCAAAGTAACAATACAAGTTCAGCCTGTCTGTAAAAATAGCTCACTACCTATCATTTATGCACCCACTCAAATCTGTGAAGTTGAAGAGATTTGTCTTCATTCTTGTTCCAAGTTTTTCAGATACACTTTGAAAAATGTGTCAGTGCCATCACATTTATAAATAAATACATAAAATACATACAATAAATTACATTTTACGGCTTCCTGACGATGCTTAAAGCCTTAATACTATATCAACCTCTCCTCTTATCTCCTCCCCTCTTGTCTCCTCTCCCCACCTCTCCTTCCAAAAGCCCCTTCTTTTCTGACTCCCCTCTTCTCCTTCTCTCTCCTCTCCCAAAGCAGTCAAGTGACTCACGCACCCTCTGGTGTGAAGTGCTTTATCTAATCAAGAAATGGATCAAGCCTGGTATTTTTATTACCTCAATAAGACTACTTCACTCAAGCAATAAAATAGTAAAACATAAGCAGCAATTCTTGAAAATAAAGTTAATAAAAGCAGACACTCTTTCAAACTAAAAGGATTTATCTCATGAAAGGTGGTGCAGTTTGGATGAGCTGCAAAAGATGACTCACAACATCATGTGTTGAAATCATGTAAATAAGTCGTATTTCCGTAAAGCAGAAACAAATAGTTTAATTATTTGAATGGCAGCTGCCCACTGGCTTTTTCTTTGTTATCACAGTATTAAAACATAGCAAGTCAAAACAAAGATGTTCAACTTTCTGGTCCTTGAAAACAGAGGGCAGAAGGAAGCACTCTGTCTCTGTAAACTCAGGTTTTAAGGAGCAAAGTTTTATTCTCTTGTTCTAATTCTATGTTTTATTCATAAATACACTGCCTTTTTCTGCCGTGTACCCTAGCTCTAAACCTGCTATGCATGGTGAGCCTAGGTTTCTTTATGTTCCTAATTATCATACCGCTAAAATGCTAGTATACTGTATATGGTCTATCAAGTCACATCAACCTTACTTGGGGAAAGCAGAGAGCACATTGCATAAACACATCCTGCTAATTAATGGGCCTGATCATCACCTGTTATATAAAGTTACTCTGACCTTGCACAATCATTCCGCTGATATCAATTTTAATGCAGTTTCACTCTGCTCTCAATCTATTTTGCAGTTGTTGGCACAAACTGGTGCCAATGTGCACTTAAACAAAGACAGACAGTAAGTCTTCACCTGCTTGCATAATTCTAGCTTGTCATCAGGTGGTGGAGATGATATGTCAGTGTGGCAACATATTTGGAAAATATGAACTGAAGTCATCAGTATCTCCACTCTTCACAGTTATGGTATTAGAAGTTTGCTGAAGTAAAGCACAGCCACCCTCCACCTCATATCCATGTGTGGTGAAGGCTCTTCTGATTGAATTAGAGATGAGGCCAGTCTCATTCTGAATTAACTGATATGTCTCAACATATCAAACATTTAAAACTGTCCTTCCAGAAATACCATAGGCCTGTACAGTAGTCCTTTACTTAAGTAAAAGTACTAGTTGCTGCATGTGTGTGTTGCATTTTGCTGTTGTAAATGTTATAACTACTTTATACTTATACTGTTGGGTAGTTTAATCTACAGCAATGCATCCTATTCTAGTATAAGAATAGCATATGTTTGTTGTCAGCTTTTAATGAACTCTGTTTTCAGCTTTGTGCCATGCATTTTACAGCTAATCCGATAAATGGTTGTCTTTCAAATTCCATCTGCACGCAATAGGATAGCACTACAACCAGGCAGAGCAACGAAGAAGGTAACAAAGCTAGTTGATAGATTCAACTTTTGCCGTATTCCTTTTTTAAGAATGATTTCAGTGCCGTTCTTTGTTCTTTTCTCAAAGAAAAGCTTAACTCCAAGTCTTCCAGAAGACCGCTGTTCCCAGCAGCAGCCATAAGCCCGCCCACCGACTCTATACACGATGTGATTGGCCTGACTAGAGTTTGGTTTTTCCATCTAGCAAGTCAACGGAGAGTGCCTAGACCCCCCTGGCTGCTGCTAGGATGCGTCTAGATTTCTAGGCTACCTTAGTTATGGAAATTCCTGCCCTGGTATTGTGCATGCTGACTCACTGAAATAGCTTACTGGGACACTTACTATGGCCCTGTTTACACGTACATGGTTATTTTGATAAAACTGAGACATTTCCCTTTGTTTGTGCCCTTCGTTTACACGCAAACGGAGAATTCGCCTCTGAAAACGATTCTTTCTAAAAACTCTGGCCAGAGTGGAGATTTTTGAAATCTTCGTTTGCACGTTTGCATGTAAACTGAGACAAACGCAGGTTTAGGCAGCCGAGGAAGTGAGGAAGAGAGGAGAAAGGAAGTGATTCGTTGCTGTGCATGTTATTTTTGAAAACGTAGAGGTTGAAATGTCTGTTAATGAAAATAGCCGGCCACGTGTAGAGTTGTGCCGATGGACGATGACGGCTGGCCGACATCACGATGGAGAGCCACCATCGTGATGCCACGCCGCCCCCCACCCTGTCAAACACACTAATCCTAGTCACGTGCACTGGACAGGAAATTGACAAGTGCGTCGGTCTTAAACTAGCAAAGACACAAAGACAAGACATAGGGCTCCTTAAGTGGAAGCTACTTTTCTCCCCTTTACGTGCAACCTATTTGTGAAAAAGACCATCGCTTTGAGCAGACTGGGTTGGCTGTAGTGATACATTCGCTCTCTCTCTCCCTGTCAGTTGTAGCTCGCTCTACCTTCTAGTAACGTTGGACACAGCGGTCTCGAACGAGAGAGAAAAAAGCGTTAAAAGTGGAACGCTATGACCCTTTCCTTTCTCCCCTCAATGGATTAAGTTTGTCGACACTACTCTGTGCGTGCATCAATAAGTAAGTCTGAGGTCCTGTAGGTACGGGACGATGTTATGCAGGATTTATGAATGTACGTTAGCAACAGTAGGCTAATTCACGAGGGTGCTATTTTATGTGTGAGCTAATATTGCGCATCTGTTCATGTGCGCTGCAAGAGTTATGTTTCTGTTTATCGAATGCGTTATTCAGTGCAAACATAACCGAGAATGTAGTTTAAACTCAGTAATGATGGTATATTAGATTATTACTGTTGCTCTGTTGAAGGCAAACGTCCCACTGTGTTGTCGGACATCTGATTGACTTTACTGCACCGTACTTAAGTGAAAGTAGGTCACGTTGTAAAACCTACCAGCAGGGCACCATTTACAGAGGGCATTTAAATGTATGTCTAAAAATATTTATGTAAAGAGATATAAGCTTCCCCCCCCCCACTACCCCCTCACGGCCCCGACGACAATATCATCGTCCATCACGATGTTTTACTGTAAACATCGTCAACTGCCAATTTAGGGTACATCGCCCAACCCTAGCCACGTGTAAACGTAGCACGAGACAAGTCAAAATGTCTGCTGTGAAAAAGGTCCATCACCTCATTCACCTCACTGTGCTTTCCCGCCTATCTCCCCAGCTGCACCTCATTTCCTCATCAGCCCTGCCTTTTTTTCCCCAGTTAGTGCCAGTTTGTCAAAGTCACCATGTGCCTCATGCCTGGCTGCCCCTGTGTGTGTGTGTGTGTGTGTGTGTGTGTGTGTGTGTGTGTGTGTGTGTGTGTGTGTGTGTGTGTGTGTGTGTGTGAGTGTGTTGTTATCAGTATAGTGTATTCTTTATGTGACTCTGTGCAGCTGCTGCCATGTATCTGCTCCTGACCAGCGCTGTGTTGGCTTTGTTCTGTGCTGCACCTGTCTTCTCTTTGCTTCCTTTAATTTGTAATGTAATGATTTATGCCCAAACCTCCCGAAGCATAGCCAGTGTGCCCTACTTTAGACTACACAAAGATGTTTGGTGGAATTAAATAATAACTCATAGCATGTATTACTCCCTCAAATAAATTGCTCTATTGACTAGCCTTTCCCCTTGACAATACCTTTTGTATATTATTACACATGTATACGTTGTTCCTCCCTAAGATTACGGTATAGTCAGTTAAAAATGCCTGAATGCTTCACTCAGCTTTGTAATAAATCATTCATACTATCCATTAATTTTTTTTCTCCAGTACTTTTGTGTTAAAAGCCTGTGGACCAGACATGGATCTGAGTTTTAACCTGAATATGACATTGTCCCATTGCCCAATAAATTTAACGTAAGCTTACTTTATTTGTATTTAGACAGAGCCGGAAGTAAAAACTAAAACTGGCAGATTCCTAACAAGTTATTTTTCAGATAAATATCTGTAGCCATCAGCAGCCATTAGTCTTCAGTTTGTTTGAAACATTTACAATTGTACGCGCTGCCACACAGAAGGTACCTTGGTTATTAATTGGAATCTTTCTAACACATGCTGATTTAAAGATAATTTACCTTTGTGCTTTATACAAGTCCTCCAAACACCATGTCCTCTGCATAACCAAAATAAATAGTGTCAGCAAGATTGATTATTATTGATAGGCACTTATTATGACACATATTTAGATTTTCTAAAAAACTTTATGCATGCTGACACGAGTCTCTCTTTAAGCAGCCATAGACCCATTCTTGCTTTTTTTGTCAGGGACAGGGGATCTTTAGGGGGAGATAGCAGGTCAACAGTAGATGCAACATATAAGTGTATACATCCCAAGTGTACATCACCTGAAAGCTGGGAACCTCAAGATTAATTTGAGATGCAAGTTTTATCTAGTCTTAAATATGCAATAAACATTGTGTGTTAGTTAGGCGCCTATTCAAATTTTGAAAGCGTATAAGGGTATAGAACATTATATGATTGAAGGATATGATGGCCATTTTCATGTCTCAGGTCAAAAATCCCTCCAAAAGACAACATTGAGACACTAAGTCCTTGAGGAAAACCATAGAAAAATCAGTGCTGTGATTTTTTTGTCAAAAACTTTTGACATGTGACATTTTTTGCAAGAATTGTATTGCAATTTTTTTTTTTTATCAGAATTTTATGTTGATAAGGCAGCTCACCCTTACTGCAAATATGATGACCACTATTATGATGTGTTGTACAATGGGCAGTGTGCAATTTTGTTGAGTAGTGGCAGTCTCTGCATGCAACATGAGCATGTCCATGCTGAGTGATGTACTTTATGTATGTGTGTATGTATGTATGTGTGTGTGTGTGTGTGTGTGTGTGTGTGTGTGTGTGTGTGTGTGTGTGTGTGTATGTATGCACTATGTTGTGTTGAATTCTTGAAACAGCAGATATTGTTTGTTTGTCCAAGACAAATATCCTTAGAGATAATAAAACTATATCTTATCCCCCCTCCATACATTCTCTGAATGCCCTAGGGCTCTAGTTTGGAGTTGTAAAGTTTCATGAGGCTGTGATTATCTTGGAGCTCACACTAGTTCATTTTATACAGTGACACAAGTTTCAGAAATTGGTCTTACTACAAGGAAATAGCTACTTTGGGGACTAACATCATCACACATGAATACAATTGTGCTCATTAAACCACAAGAGTCTCAGTCTTTCTAGTTATACCCAATTCGGCTGAGATCACTGGCGATCCCACAGGTCACAGAGGATTAAATGTAAAATCTACATCATCCTCCCTTGAAACCCTGTTTGAAATGCTGTATTAATATGTGATATTCAGTCCATGTTTGCCTCCAATACATGTTTCTTTTAAAAGGGGCCTGAACTCACCTTTTGGCTCATTAAACTATTAAACTGCTGGCTGCTTGTAAAGGGTTAAAAACAATGAGAGGTGCAATATTTGTATCATTCTAAAGAAATGTTAAGTTGGTAGGGGGCACAATGTAAGGATGGAAATTGGAAACAATTAAATTAAATATACATTTTTATTTCTTTTTATTTTAATTACAACACTGACTCCTTGTTTATCATGAACATCACATATGGATGCTGGATGGAGTTCCTTCTGTTCCATCTTGTTGCTGTTTATGCCTTTAGGCAAGGTCACCAAGCTCATCCGCCCACTTTGAATTTTTCAATATATTCCCATCATAGTTTTCAACAGTGAATCTTTCTTTTTAAGGACATACTTCAAAACCCAATTTCTTACTGCTGAATTGATCACCATTGCTTGCTATGATGATGTTTTACCTACTTGATTTAAAAAGTGTGAGAAAGCATAGGTGTTTTCTCATAGTTGTGCTGTTTACAGCAGACACCGACTGTAAAGGCAGCTTACTGTTAGGTCAACACAGTTACAAGTAGAAAGGGGGAAAACTCCTGCTGTTCCACATAGCCAGTCAGCCTTGCTGATGGGGTAATTGTATTTTTGTATGATATCCTTCAGTCGTGGCTAATTGGCTGGCTAATTAATAAATCACAAAAAGAAAGGTAGCCTCTGTCTGTTTACCATGTATATTTCATTAAAAGTACTACAAGTTAATTTTGTGGGGAAACAAAGTTTGCTGTTATCTGCATGTGGATGCATAAGTTGGCCGAAACAAGCAGGGATTTTATCAAAGCCTATCCAGAGTACAGCCCAGTAGCTTAACAATTTTAGTTTGAAACGGCAATTTAAGGAAAACAAAACAAAATATGCCCAATATCACCACTGTCCTGAAAGCAGTGAATGGTAAGTAAAGCATTCTGCAGCTTTAATTGGTTTCTTTCGATGCTGTCCTCCATAAACAATCACTGGATTTGCAGGGTTTGCTGTCTTCATTTCTTTTGCTGTGTCATTGTAATAAATATTCATATCATTTAAAAATCTTGGCAGAGATGCAGCAATGACCACACTTAATTGCTGTGACACGACAGTTTTCTCATTGCAAGTACAGCAAATCTCGCAAAGCATCTTTAACTGTTGGCTTCTTTAATCGAAACCTTCAACCTTCGTGTTCAACAGCACTGCTACTAAAGTTTCTGCTCTTTACAAGACATTTTTTTCTATCTTCTTCAAAAGATATAGTAGTATAGTATTTTTTTTCAAATCTCATTTTCCATTGCAAACATTTTTAAATAAGCATTGTCAGTGTATAGCTATTAAAAGGGAGTCTCATTAAAGAAAATTGCCAACTGGAAACCAACTTAAAGCTAAAGTTAGTGACATTTTTGTTCTTTGGCTTGAAAGGTTATGCAAGCTTATAGTAAAAATAGATGAAAGCAGAGTGATTCCTTTTTTTATTATTTTTTGGGCATTTTAGGCCTGTATTTGATAGGACAGCTGAAGAGATGAAAGGGGAGAGAGAGGGGGAGTGACATGCAGCAAAGGGCCGCAGGTCAGAGTCGAACCCTGGCCCGCTGCGTCGAGGAGTAAACCTCTATATACAGTATGGGCACCCGCTCTACCGAGCTATCAGGGGACCCGGAGCAATTCCTTTAAATCAACAATTATTCAGGAGTGCTTCTCCACTGTGGAACCATTGAGACCATGTGATATTATATATTCGACTTGTGGACCTTGTGCTGATCACTAGTGTGAAAGACAAAAAGCATAACAGAGAGCAGTCCTTGGTCTTTTCGCTTGCATGTATGGATGTGTATATTGGCACTTACTGCACACTGCTTCACAAGATGATGAACATGATTCTCATATGAATAATTGAAGATGCTTGAAGGGGCCTTGGCTCTTTGAAGCACACTTGACCTTTGCTCTCCTGTTTGAGACAAACATTGCTTTGCCGTTGCAGTATTCAGATGTTGTATTCATTAATAATAATTGCTAAATTTTTCTCTCTAAGAATTTTTTTATATATATATATATATATATATATATATATATATATATATATATATATATATAGGCCATGATAAAGTCATGCTCTTTTCCCACCCAACCCTGCTTGTGTATATACCATCTGTGCGATTTTGCCTGGGGCCAGATGCAAAAAGTGTGTGTATGCAAAAAGACATATTATACAGTACAAGCCAAAAGTTTGGACACACCTTCTCATTCAATGTGTTTCCTTTATTCTCATGACTATTTACATTGTAGATTCTCACTGAAGGCATCAAAACTATGAATGAACACATATGGAATTATGTACTTAACAAAAAAGTGTGAAATAACTGAAAAAATGTCTTATATTCTAGTTTCTTCAAAGTAGCCACCCTTTGCTCTGATTACTGCTTTGCACACTCTTGGCATTCTCTTGATGAGCTTCAAGAGGTAGTCACCTGAAATGGTTTTCCAACAGTCTTGAAGGAGTTCCCAGAGATGCTTAGCACTTGCTGGCCCTTTTGCCTTCACTCTGTGGTCTACCTCACCCCAAACCATCTCGATTGGGTTCAGGTCCGGTGACTGTGGAGGCCAGGTCATCTGGCGCAGCACTCCATCACTCTCCTTCTTGGTCAAATAGCCCTTACACAGCCTGGAGGTGTGTTTGGGGTCATTGTCCTGTTGAAAAATAAATGATGGTCCAACTAAACGCAAACCCTAATGGGATGGCATGTCACTGAAGGATGCTGTTGTAGCCATGCTGGTTCAGTATGCCTTCAATTTTTAATAAATCCCCACCAGTGTCACCAGTGAAGCACCCCCACACCATCACACCTCCTCCTCCATGCTTCACGGTGGGAACCAGGCATGTAGAATCCATCCGTTCACCTTTTCTGCGTCGCACAAAGACACAGCGGTTAGAACCAAAGATCTCAAATTTGGACTCATCAGACCAAAGCACAGATTTCCACTGGTATAATGTCCATTCCTTGTGTTTCTTGGCCCAAACAAATCTCTCATGTCTCTAATCTGAGCTGCTGTTAACTTGCGATTTCTGAGGCTGGTGACTCAGATGAACTTATCCTCAGCAGCAGAGGTGACTCTGGGTCTTCCTTTCCTGGGGCGGTCCTCATGTGAGCCAGTTTCGTTGTAGCGCTTGATGGTTTTTGCGACTGCACTTGGGGACACATTAAAAGTTTTCTCAATTTTCCGGACTGACTGACCTTTATTTGTTAAAGTAATGATGGCACTCGTTTCTCTTGACTTAGCTGATTGGTTCTTGCCATAATATGAATTCTAACAGTTGTCCAATAGGGCTGTCGGCTGTGTATCAACCTGACTTCTGCACAACACAACTGATGGTCCCAACCCCATTAATAAGGGAAACAATTCCACTAATTAACCCTGACAAGGCACACCTGTGAAGTGAAAATCATTTCAGGTGACTACCTCATGAAGCTCATTGAGAGAACACCAAGGGTTTGCAGCGCTATCAAAAAAGCAAAGGGTGGCTACTTTGAAGAATCTAAAATATAAGACATGTTTTCAGTTATTTCACACTTTTTTGTTAAGTAAATAATTCCATATATGTTCATTCATAGTTTTGATGCCTTCAGTGAGAATCTACAATGTAAATAGTCATGAAAATAAAGGAAACGCATTGAATGAGAAGGTGAAACTTTTGGCCTGTAGCATACCCGTCGCTATGGGCGGGCCATAAGGGGCCGGGCCCGCCCCCAAAAATGCTTGTGCCCCCCCACTTGAGGCACAGATCTCTTAAAAAAATTACTTTAATTTTATATTATCATAGTTGCTAATTTTGTGTTGCATTAATGTTGCATTCTTTATCATTAAAACATTATAAATACAAATAAACAATGGTGTGATTTTTGTTTGATTGATGGGAATCTACACTGCAACAGCCTATCACGGCCTTACTAAAAAGAAAGTTAGGCTACGATGTGACGTAGCCTACATCAGTGTAGCTGCTCAACAGTTACCGCACATTTTTGAAAGCTGGATGAGTTTTCGCCGGCTTACTCGCTTCAGTTCCTCATGGTAAGTGGTTGAAAAGCCCACCAACATTCTCCTCTGCCAAATTGGATACGACACCGACGCCTCCTGGTGTTGTCGTTGGAGAAGGAGCCCCTGGACGACAGTCTGAGCCTGATGCTAGTAGCTCCGTGGAGCCCGACCCTGGGCCTGGCAGGACCTGCAGTCCAAGTGCAACTGTGACTGGGGCAGCATTTGGGCCACAACTAACTGTTGAATCAGGGGGTGTGACGGATAAACCCAAACAGGTTGTGTTGAGGAAATATCCAGTCAAAATGTTTGGTTAAAAAAAAACGTAGCTGTAGCTGGTATTTGAACAGGGACTGGCTTGCGTAGGCTACTCGGTGGAAAAGGACTCCGCATTTTGTTATGCCTGCAGGAAATTCACATCTGTATCATCGGACGCGACCTTCTTCATTAAGGGGTTTAAGATTTACAGACAAGGACTTAAATAAGCATGCAGCTTCAAATGACAGGAGGGTCTGAAGAGAGGACATGCTGTCTCCACTCAAAGTACCGGTAGGTTCAAAGTCTCACTGCGGTCAAGCCAGCCTCCACTTCAAAATGAGCGGTCAAACTAGCCACCCCTATATTTCGCGGTGCGCGTATACACTTGCTATTACGGTGAAACTAAAAACAGGGAATTTTCTGACGAAGGCAATTTCCCATTCATTTATTGCCTGTCTGTCTATCTGCCTGCCTGTCTGTCAGAAAGAAAGAAGGAAAGAAAGATTTTAGCACACCTCACAACCTCTGTGACAACTGCATGATATGCTGAATTCCAAAATAAGAGCCCCCCCAAAACTCATATATTAGCTGTATTGTCTACACATTCAGAAAATCATAAAAAATAAAAGTCCTAGCTTCCACAGACCAATTTCACCTCAGATGGAGAGGACACCTTCTCAAGGTGTGATCTACAATGTTTCAGGACATTCTGATGTTGTTTTCCAAAATAAGAGCCCCCCAAAGCTCAAATATTAGCTGTTTTGTCTACACATTAAGAAAATCATAAAAATAAAAGTCCTAGCTTCCACAGACCAATTTCACATCAGATGGAGAGGACACCTCTCAAGATGGTGTCAACTACAATGTTTCAGGACATTCTGATGTTGTTTTCCAAAATAAGAGCCCCCCAAAACTCATATAGCTGTTTTGTCCATACATTCAGAAAATCATAAAAATAAAAGTCCTAGCTTCCACAGACCACTTTCAGATCAGATGGAGAGGACACCTTCTCAAGGTGTGATCTACAATGTTTCAAGACATTCTGATGTTGTTTTCCAAAATAAGAGCCCCCCAAAACTCATATATACGCTATTTTGTCTACACATTCAGAAAGTTATAAATATAAAAGTCCTAGCTTCCACAGACCAATTTCACCTCAGATGGAGAGGACTCCTTCTCAATGTGTGATCTACAATGTTTCAGGACATTCTGATGTTGTTTTCCAAAATAAGAGCCCCCCAAAACTCATATATACGCTATTTTGTCTACACATTCAGAAAGTTATAAATATAAAAGTCCTAGCTTCCACAGACCAATTTCACCTCAGATGGAGAGGACTCCTTCTCAATGTGTGATCTACAATGTTTCAGGACATTCTGATGTTGTTTTCCAAAATAAGAGCCCCCCAAAACTCATATATACGCTGTTTTGTCTACACATTAAGAAAATCATAAAAATAAAAGTCCTAGCTTCCACAGACCAATTTCACATCAGATGGAGAGGACACCTTCTCAAGGTGTCAACTACAATGTTTCAGGACATTCTGATGTTGTTTTCCAAAATAAGAGCCCCCCAAAACTCATATAGCTGTTTTGTCCATACATTCAGAAAATCATAAAAATAAAAGTCCTAGCTTCCACAGACCACTTTCACATCAGATGGAGAGGACACCTTCTCAAGGTGTGATCTACAATGTTTCAAGACATTCTGATGTTGTTTTCCAAAATAAGAGCCCCCCAAAACTAATATATACGCTATTTTGTCTACACATTCAGAAAGTTATAAATATAAAAGTCCTAGCTTCCACAGACCAATTTCACCTCAGATGGAGAGGACTCCTTCTCAATGTGTGATCTACAATGTTTCAGGACATTCTGATGTTGTTTTCCAAAATAAGAGCCCCCCAAAACTCATATAATACGGTTTTGTCTACACATTCAGAAAGTTATAAAAATAAAAGTCCTAGCTTCCACAGACCAATTTCACCTCAGATGGAGAGGACTCCTTCTCAATGTGTGATCTACAATGTTTCAGGACATTCTGATGTTGTTTTCCAAAATAAGAGCCCCCCAAAGCTCAAATATTAGCTGTTTTGTCTACACATTAAGAAAATCATAAAAATAAAAGTCCTAGCTTCCACAGACCAATTTCACATCAGATGGAGAGGACACCTTCTCAAGGTGTCAACTACAATGTTTCAGGACATTCTGATGTTGTTTTCCAAAATAAGAGCCCCAAGCTCAAATATTAGCTGTTTTGTCTACACATTAAGAAAATCATAAAAATAAAAGTCCTAGCTTCCACAGACCACTAATATCAGATGGAGAGGACACCTTCTCAAGGTGTCAACTACATTGGTTTCAGGACATTCTGATGTTGTTTTCCAAAATAAGAGCCCCCAAAACTCATATATTGCTGTTTTGTCCATACATTCAGAAAATCATAAAAAAAAAAGTCCTAGCTTCCACAGACCAATTCCACATTAGATGGACAGAAAACCCATGAAGCTCAAGTGTTTCAACTACAATGTTTCAGGACATTCTGATGTTGTTTTCCAAAATAAGAGCCCCCCAAAACTCATATATACGCTGTTTTGTCTACACATTCAGAAAATCATAAAAATAATAGTCCTAGCTTCCACAGACACTGTGCGTGATTTGAGGCTAGGACGGAGGTTCACCTTCCAGCAGGACAATGACCCCAAACACACCTCAATCCAATATTAAATATGTGGTCAGACTTAAAGATTGCTGTTCACAAGCGCAAACCATCCAACTTGAAGGAGCTGGAGCAGTTTTGCAAGGAGGAATGGGATGATGTAGATGTGGCAAGCTCATAGAGACTTATCCAAAGCGACTTAGAGCTGTGATTCCCGCAAAAGGTGGCTCTACAAAGTATTGACTTTAGGGGGTGAATAGTTATGCACATTGACTTTTTCTGTTTTTTATTTCTAAAAAAAAATTTTATGTATATTTTTTCTCATTTCACTTCACCAACTTAGACTATTGTGTTTTGATTCATCACATAAAATTTGAGATAAAAAACAACATTGAACTAAAGCCTGTAATGTAACAAAATAGGTAAAAAGCCAAGGGGGGTGAATACTTTTGCAAGGCACTGTACATGCAATACACCTTGCACAGTCACATTCTTGTCTAATTGTTGAATGTGATGATACAGATGTACTAGTTTTGCTGCTATACTATTCAAGCAAAGGGATGTTTGGATCCTCAGCAGTGTTTATGCACTCGGGACATGGCCTTAAGGAAAGATTTGTCCCTAGCTGATCGCTCAGAAGCTTGGAGCAGTGCTTTGTGATTGTTTACCTGCATGACACGCCCTCACAGGTTGTAACACCACAAGCAGTTTGTACAGAATTGGGAAGGCCACTGCCCTCACTGAAGACCCATCTTTGTAAGTTACAGGCAATTACTAAATGTGGACTCTTTGGTAGCCTGGAAGAGGCTTTGCCTGTGGCAAGAAGGTATGCCCTCCTTCTGTATGGCCAAAAGAAAAAGTTGGTTGGACATCCAACCTGGATGTGCTGAGGTACAGATTAGCATCTACCAGAGATTCGTCAGCAGCAAATCTACCCCCAACAGAAGATGCTTTCCAGCATGTCTTCATGCTTTCCAGCTTTCCAGAATGTCTTGATACTTACTGGGTCACACTATGGGGTCGGGTACTATAACCCCCCAAGTGGAACTATTCTTTGATAACAGGGCGTTTCCTTTTAAAGTGAATCCAACATCATATGTAATTAGTCTCATATTTGACATTTTGACAGGCTTTTATTTTGAAACTACACATCAGAATGTCTTGATACTTAATGGGTCACACCAAGGGTAGTGTACTATAACCCTCAAGTGGAAATAGTTTGTGATAACGGGCCCTTCCTTTTAAATTGAATCCAAAATCATATGTTCTATGCCTCATATTTGAGACTTTGACAGGCTTTTATTTTGAAACTATACATCAGAATGTCTTGATACTTACTGGGTCAAACTATGGGGTCGTGTACTATAACCCTCAAGTGGAATTATTCTTTGATAACAGGGCGCTTCCTTTTAAATTGAATCCAAAATCATATCTAATTTGTCTCATATTTGACTTTGACAGGCTTTTATTTTGAAACTGTAAATCAGAATGTTCTGAAACATTGTAGTTGACACCTTGAGAAGGAGTCCTCTCCATCTGAGGTGAAATTGGTCTGTGGAAGCTAGGACTTTTATTTTTATAATTTTCTGAATGTGTAGACAAAACAGCTAATATTTGAGCTTTGGGGGGCTCTTATTTTGGAAAACAACATCAGAATGTCCTGAAACATTGTAGTTGAAACCTTTAGAAGGTGTCCTCTCCATCTGATGTGAAATTGGTCTGTGGAAGCTAGGACTTTTATTTTTATGATTTTCTGAATGTGTAGACAAAACAGCGTATATATGAGTTTTGGGGGGCTCTTATTTTGGAAAACAACATCAGAATGTCCTGAAACATTGTAGTTGAAACCTTGAGAAGGAGTCATCTCCATCTGAGGTGAAATTGGTCTGTGGAAGCTAGGACTTTTATTTTTATGATTTTCTGAATGTGTAGACAAAACAGCGTATATATGAGTTTTGGGGGGCTCTTATTTTGTAAAACAAAATCAGAATGTCCTGAAACATTGTAGATCACACATTGAGAAGGTGTCCTCCACCCTGAGGTGAAATTGGTCTGTGGAAGCTAGGACTTTTATTTTTTATAATTTTCTGAATGTATGGACAAAACAGCTAATATATGAGCTTTGGGGGGCTCTTATTTTGGAAAACAACATCAGAATGTCCTGAAACATTGTAGTTGAAACCTTGAGATGGTGTCCTCTCCATCTGATGTGAAATTGGTCTGTGGAAGCTAGGACTTTTATTTTTATAATTTTCTGAATGTATGGACAAAACAGCTAATATATGAGTTTTGGGGGGCTCTTATTTTGGAAAACAACATCAGAATGTCCTGAAACAGTGTAGATCACACATTGAGAATGTGTCCTCTCCATCTGAGGTGAAATTGGTCTGTGGAAGCTAGGACTTTTATTTTTATAATTTTCTGAATGTGTAGACAAAACAGCGTACTGTATATATGAGTTTTGGGGGGGCTCTTATTTTGGAATTCAGCATATCATGCAATGACAGGTTGTGATGTGTGCTAAAATCTTTCTTTCTCTCTTTCTGACAGACAGACAGACAGACAGGCAGGCAGACAGAATAAATGAATGGGAAATTGCTAAATTGTTTTTAGTTTTGACGGTCTCACCGTAATAGCAAGTGTACACGCGCACCGCGAAATATAGGGGTGGCTAGTTTGACCGCTCATTTTGAAGTGGAGGCTGGCTTGACTGCAGTAAAGTCTCTGTGTGTGTGTGTGTGTGTGTGTGTGTGTGTGTGTGTGTGTGTGTGTGTGTGTGTGTGTGTGTGTGTGTGTGTGTGTGTGTGTGTGTGTGTGTGTGTGTGTGTGTGTGTGTGCGGCGGCGTGCGTGTGTCTCATGGCACATGCATAGCAATGCATATCCTTCTGTTGACTGCTTTAAAATGCAATGTTTGAGAGATGCTTCTGGTGTTACATCTAATATGTTGTATAGTCAAGTGTTTTATGTATATTCATAACATTGCTTCTATGTAATGTGTTGTAGGCTATATAGGCTACCTGGTCATATTGCTGTTGGTTATGTTTAACGTGATGATTACGTGCGAATAGTATAACAAGAGTATATGATTATTATACATATACGTACTGTACGCCAATAATAATTGTGCCCCCTCATGTATTTCATGTGCCCCCCTTAAGACTGATGTCTAGCGACGGGTCTGCTGTACTGTATATAAATATATAGCCATATATAATATATATCGTCATATTTATAAAGCTGCATGTACACCTGGTTCTGTTTTATGAATCTCAGACATTGTGGAACTGGGCACCCTTAAACTCGATTTTATACTGTTCCTGTTCCACCACTCATTAGACCTGTTAATGAGAATATGAGACAAGCCTTTAATGAGCCCAGAGAGTGTGTCACATCGGCAAGGTAGACCTTTTTTTTACTGCATTTATTATCTAACTGGGATGTTTTGGGTCTGGTTGAGGGGGATTTGCTATTGACAAAATACGGCAGTACACTGGTAATAGCAAATTACATTTAACCTTGTCTTCAGCTAATTGAAATAGCTCACTTTACTGTATTGTGTGAACAGTTAACTTCATTTAATATTGTAAGTGGCGTTTTCTTTTGTGGGGTGCAAATGTTCCACCAAAACAAGTTCCTTAACAAGACCATTTTGCAGAACCACTGTCGCTGTGTCCGGCGCTGCCCAAGAAAATTGTGATTGGTTTAAAGAAATTCAAACAACCCAAACTGTTTTCTTTCTCCTATCCCAGAATGTATGTGTGGAGTACCCAGACCTGGGTGGCTGTGGATCACAGGTAGAGCGAGTCGGCCCATAAAAACACAAGATTGGTGGTTTAAACCCGGCCTCCTCGGGCCACATGCAGAAGTGTCCCTGAGCAAGACACTGAACTCCAAATTGAGGCTGTCCAATGCTCCTAATGGTTAGGATGGGTTAAATTCAGAGATTGAATTCCACAACACTACGCTGTGCATTTGTATGTGACAAATAATAAAGTTTCTTTCTTTTCTAGGCAAGGCAAGGCAAGGCAGCTTTATTTGTATAGCACATTTCAGCAACAGGGCAATTCAAAGTGCTTTACATAAAACATTAAAGAGCAGTTAAAAACAATTGAAAACAATTTAAAAACATTAATAAACAAATTAAAAACATTAAAAGACAAGAATAAAATTGATAGTGCAGTATAAGAATAAAAGTTACAGTGCAGTATAAGAAATTAAAGTTAATAGATTATTTAAAGAAAAGCAACATCAAAAAGATAGGTCTTTAGCTTAGATTTAAAAGAACTGAGAGTTGCAGCGGACCTGCAGGTTTCTGGGAGTTTGTTCCAGATATGTGGAGCATAAAAACTGAACGCTGCTTCCCCCTGTTTAGTTCTGACTCTGGGTACAACAAGTAGACCTGTCCCAGACGACCTGAGAGGTCTGGGTGGGTCATAATGTAGTAGCAGATCAGAAATGTATTTTGGCCCTAAACCGTTTAGTGATTTATAAACCAGTAAAAGTATTTTGAAATCAATTCTTTGAGGCACTGGAAGCCAGTGTAGAGACTTCAGTACTGGAGTGATGTGATCCACTTTCTTGGTCTTAGTGAGGACTCGAGCAGCAGCGTTCTGAATCAGCTGCAGCTGTCTGATTGAGTTTTTGGGAAGACCTGTAAAGACTCCGTTACAGTAGTCAAGTCTACTGAAGATAAAAGCATGGACAAGTTTTTCCAGATCCTGCTGAGACATAAGTCCTTTAACCCTTGATATATTTTTAAGGTGATAATAGGCTGATTTTTTAATTATGTTAATGTGGCTTTTAAAATTCAGGTCTGAGTCCATGACTACACCAAGATTTCTGGCTTTGTCTGTTGTTTTTAACATTGTCGTTTGAAGCTGAGCGCTGACTTTCAATCGTTCCTCTTTTGCTCCAAAAACAACCACCTCCGTTTTTTCTTCATTTAATTTAAGAAAGTTCTGGCACATCCAGTCATTAATCTGTTCAATGCACATATTTAATTGTTGTATTGGGCTATAGTTCCCTGGTGATAAGGTTATGTAAATTTGGGTGTCATCCGCATAACTATGGTAACTTATTTTGTTGTTTTCCATAATCTGAGCCAGTGGAAGCATGTAGATGTTGAACAGAAGAGGCCCCAGAACTGAGCCTTGGGGAACTCCGCACGTCATATTTGTATGCTCAGATGTATAATTACCTACAGACACAAAGTAGTCCCTATTCTTTAAATAGGATTCAAACCACTTTAGTACTGAGCCAGAAAGACCAACCCAGTTTTCCAATCGGTCAAGCAATATGTCATGGTCTACCGTATCAAATGCAGCACTGAGATCAAGTAATACTAAGACTGAAATTTTGCCACTATCTGTGTTTAAGTGGATGTCATTAAAGACTTTAACAAGAGCCGTCTCAGTGCTGTGGTGTGGTCGAAAACCTGACTGGAAGGCATCAAAACTGTTGTTTAACGATAAGAAAAGGTTGAGTTGTTGACAAACCACTTTTTCTATGATTTTACTTAAAAATGGAAGGTTTGATATTGGCCTATAGTTGCTCATTAGTGTCGTGTCTAGATTGTTCTTTTTTAGGAGTGGCTTGATGACTGCAGTTTTCAGGGCCTGTGGGAAGATACCTGAGAGCAGAGATGTGTTTACAATCTGTAGAAGATCTGAAGCCAAACAATTCAAAACATTTTTGAAAACACCCGTTGGTAGAATATCAAGGCAACAGGAGGAGGTTTTCAGATGTTGTATAATGTCCTCCAGGTTTTTAAGGTTGATTGTATGAAATTGTGTCATGTTGGAATTTGTTTTGCATGCACACTGTGACAACACATATCCTGTACTTGATATGGAAGCACTTACTGTTTGTCTAATTTTCTGAATTTTGTCTGTGAAGAAGGAGGCAAAGTCATTGCAAGCCTTGGTAGACAACAGTTCCGATGCTACTGGTACTGGAGGGTTAGTTAATCTATCAACAGTAGCAAACAAAGCACGTGAATTATTATTGTTTCTGGCAATAATGTCAGAGAAGAAGGACCGCCTTGCATTTCTTAGTTCCAGATTATAAATGCGAAGTCTCTCTTTATAAGTGTTATAATGGACCCGGAGATCAGAATTTTCGCCAACCGCGTTCAGCTTTTCGACACTCTCTTTTTCTGTTCTCAACAACTATAAAATTTCTCCATGGAGATCTTTTCTTACCAGAGACAGCTTTGATCTTAGTGGGAGCAATAGCATCAATAACATTCGTAATTTTACAGTTGAAATTATCTACAAGCTCAGTGACTGAGGCCCCAGTAAGGGCGGGTGTAGAGGAGAAAAGCTGAATGAATTTTTCACTGGTGTTTTCAGTGATATACCGTTTTCTGATTAACTTTGTTTGAACACTTTTTGGCACAGAGATAGTGCCGTTAAAGAAAACACAGGAATGATCAGAGAGAGCAACATCAGTCACCACAACCTTGGGAATGTTCAGACCCTTTGTGATAATCAAGTCCAGATGTGTGCCCCTTATTGTGCGTGGGCTGTGTCACATGCTGAGTCAGTCCATAGCTCTCAAAAACACAACACAGTTCTTTGGTCCCTCTGTCCTGGGGGTTGTCAACATGAATGTTAAAATCACCAGCAATAATTACACGGTCAAAGTTAATACAAATTATAGACAGCAGTTCAGTAAAGTCGTCAAAGAAGGATGCACAGTATTTAGGTGGCCTGTAGATATTTAGAAGTAGAGCTTGAGGGGAGGATCTTAGCTGAAGAGCCACATATTCAAAAGAAGCAAAATTTCCGTAAGATAATTGCGTGCATAGAAAAGAAGTCATTAAACAAAATGGCGACTCCACCTCCTTTCTTATTCACTCTATTCTCACTCATAAAACTAAAGTTAGGGGGGGCTGACTCAATGAGAACAGCAGCACTGTTATTATGGTCCAACCAGGTTTCAGTTAAAAACATAAAATCAAGATTGTGCTTGATAATAAAATCATTGATTAAAAATGATTTACCCGCCAAAGACCTAACGTTTAGTAGGGCTAGTGTTAGTGCGTTTTCATTTTTTGGGACAGACTGTGGCTGACGAGGAATGGATGTTAAATTTGCAAAGTTTGCAGTTACGTGCTTATTCGCCATTCTTTTTCTATTACCTATCACAACATAAATTGTGGAAGAACCTAATACGCAGGGCCCAGGCTTGTCTTGGAAAGAGTCATGAGTGCTACTAGGCATGCAGCCTGGACCCGGCCCATATCAGTTAACGCTTGCTGCATTTTGCACACAAGCATCCTTATCAGTTTGGGGAGAAGGAGTTAGCTGCCATCCTTGAGGGGGCAGAGGTGCCTGGCGTTTTACGATGGGAGAAGGAAGGGGGCATACTTGGTTCCAGCATTCACCAGCTGCTTCATCTGGTCAGTGAACTCCAACATGGGGATGGGGGAAAGAGGGGAGAGCGACGATTCCTTAAAGAGGTCCCTCAAAGCTGCTGTCGGTTGTCCAAGGGGTTTGAGGAGTGTTGGACGGGTGAGAAGGGGTGTTGAGATTTCTCATTCTCTGCGTCTTTGGTCTCCCATGGTTAAAATCTTTGCTCGGTGGGGGGCTGTGGTGGCTCACTGCCGCACTTTGTTGTGTCTTCCTCTTGTTTTGGTTCATCTTGTCTCGTGTCCTTGGCCAAGGGAGCAGATGTGTGGCGCAGAAAGTAAAGTAGGCTAGAGGTGAACAGCTTTACTCCTGACTTGTTAAGGAATAGTCCATCTGCTTTAAAAAGATGTCTGCAGAAAATGTTAAAATTGTCAATGAACTGCAGAGAATGGTTGTTGGTACATGCAGTTGAAAGCCATCTGTTCAGTGCCAACAGTCTGCCGAATCTCTCAGCTCCTCCTCTGACTGGCGGTATAGGGCCACTGATAAACACCTTTGCATTTAGGGAGCTGACTGCGTTCAGCAGATTCATAAAGTCACGATTCAGCACTTCAGACTCTTGCTTTACAACATCATTTGACCCTATATGCAGTATAATGTTCTTCACAGTTGGGTGTGCTGCTATGATATCCTGGATTCTTTGGGCCAAGTCAGACACCATGTCTTTGGGAAAACAGAGTATTTTGGTGTTTTTACTGCTTTTTATATCTTTCACAGCAGAGTCACCCACAATCAGAGTTTGGGGCCCAGTTGTTAGCTTTCCCCTGTAGCTTTTTACTTTTAGAATTGCTCTCAGTCCTTACCCTGCTGTGTGACGATGAGACGTAATCCAGGTCATGTCCAGGGTCCTGCAGCAGAGGAGCAAATCTGTTCTTCACCTGCACACTCAGTTGTTGGGGAGGCATTTTGTTGCTGATTTTCCCTTTTGCAGCTGTCCACGACTGTGTCCTGCTAAGTACAGGGGTTGAAGAGGCGCTCTGCCTGGGTGGTAATGCAGGCCAGCCGGTCATATCACAAATCTCAGGGCGCTGTGCTCTGCCCGTTAGTCGTCCTCCCATTTCCCAGGAAAATGATTTACTCTTAGGCTTTGCACCAAAAGAGTTCCAGGGAGGACTGCCACATGTTGATTTATTATCCGTTCCACAGCCCTCTTGTTTCTTTGTGGTCTTGCTGGTGCTAGTTAGCCGTGTGTTAGCATGCTTTTGTCCATTGTTTTGGGTCACTGGTAAAGTGGTGTCATTTCCACATGATCTGTTCACTCTCACGCACTTTCTAACCGGTAAATTTTGGTTTCCAGAACTGCAATCTTCTGAAGGAGTTTGTAGTAGTCCTCTATGGAGAAGGGTGGCATCTTGCTGCTAATTAGCTTTAGCTACAGTCACTTTAGGACAGGCTTAAGCTATTGGTAGGCCCCGCTCACGCAGAAAAATGTTCAAAAATGACAGTAGCCTACTATGTCTACAAAAAATGTATAGTCCAGTGATTTATAAGTATCCAAGAGCCGCTGCTCATAGTTTCTCTCAGAGGAAAAGCAAGATTATCAGCAGAAATATGCAAGCAGAAGCAGGAGCAAGCAGTAGAGCGTCTGCACTGTAAGAAGCAGGAAGAAATAATTTCTAAGTTTCTTATGCCACAGCGCTGTGGAGATAGGTCTGGCAATGTGAGACTACCCGTCTCTTAACTTTTTTATTCAATCTCCTCCTTATTATATCACCTGCAGCTATCTCTGCTAAAACCATGTGTATGCCTAAGTATGCATGAGGTGCACACAGTCCTTCCTTAGTGAAACTGAGCTGTGGCCACACAAAAACAATTTAACTGAGGTCTTTGTTTAGATGCACTGACAGAGTGCTCTTCACACTGCTGTCAGAAAACATTTTCTTTGCCTGATGATTTATTATCTCAAAGACATATATTCTCTGCAGAGGGAATGGTCTATCTTTGCAAGCTCCAGTCTTATATCGCTAATACTGCCTCCCAAAGCTGTGCATCCACTGTGTGACATTTCCATTGTATTGTACTTTATTATCTCCTTATCTTTTGGTGGCTATAGTTATAGCTATCTTAATGAACAAAAAGCAGTGTCAAGTGTTAACTTGATGATGTGGTAATGTAGAGCTTCATTTACTTACAGATCTGAATCAGATTAGATTTTCTCAGCCACATTGCAGTACAAGAATATACATTGTCTTGACTAATTGGGTTGAGTGAGCTGATAACCCCGGCTTTGCGAAACCACATATGATTGCCATCTTTTGTTTTGTTGTGTAAAGCCAGGGATAGCAAGACAACACTGAAAATTCACATGATGGGCTCCCAGTGTGCTTCAGGTGCTTTCCCAGACAAGAACGTTAACATTGGATGATTCTGTAAAACCCTGGATATGTTTTTAATGTCCAATAACAATGTTTTTTTTATTTTCAATCTCTGCAAATGGAGATTACAATTATAGCAAATACACTATAGTTAACTTTCAGGTTAGGCAACTAAAACACGTATTATTCCATTAAGATTAGAGAAAGATTGTGGTTACGGTGAATCAAAAAGGCGAGTGACAATTGCAAGTCTGTGACAGGGTGCAAACTCTGGTCTACAGCATGCAAGTTGTACTTGCTACATGACAAAACACCCCAACCTCCTCATCCTTACTTTTAGCTCTTGCCACATAGGGCACGCTACTTTCTGAATTGCCATTAAGCGTTGGTATTGTGTTGTGTGAGGTGTGGAATAATCCAACATTACCAGAATTCCTAGGATACAGCTGAGACACATAGATCATATAATATTGATATTCACTATGTGTGCATGAGAAGTCAAGTCTGATAACAGAAGAGTCCTCTAATGCAGAAAAAGGCTATGACAACAAGTTGTTTTTTGTATCTTGATATGTATTGTGTAGTGTCACTTTTATGCGTAAAATATTATTTGTAGTTTCCCTCCTAGCTGCTTACTGTGGTTTCGTCTTTGCAGTAGACCTTTCCCAAGATACAATGGAGATGCCCAAGCCTTTGTTGATTTGTAGCTTTGATCAGTCGCGTGAGCCAATACATCAACCCTATCATGGGATTTCCTTTCTGGCTCAAGTGCTTGCTGTACTGATATTGACAGGACAGAAAACAAGCTCAATGGAGAGCAATACTGTACACTTGAAGAATGGAAATCATTAAAAAGCTGTGGTCTACTGAAGGGTGCTGACTGTGAACAGGTGTCATATGTCTTTGCAACAGATAAAAGGAATTAGTAGTGTACATGTAAAATAATACATAATGCATTTGAAATTGAGTTGAATATCAACAGGCAAGGCTGAACTGTCAAAGTTGTGATTTAGAAATAGGGAACTCTCTACGGAGTCCATTCACTTCTTTCACTCAGATCTTCCAACCCCCTAAATGACAACTCATAATAACAATACCACTCAATATGCTTGCTTAATACTGCCCAACCTGACAGGTACACCCTCCCCACTATTTTGTTTTGTTTTGTACTTTTTTATTTATTTATTTTTGTTGTTATTTTGTGAATACTTTTGTCTTGCAAATTCTTCTGTTATTCATTATGGTTTTAATTTTAAAAAAAGGAAAAAAAAGAAAGACAAAAATAGAAATGGGGAACTGGCCAGAGAGAATATAACAAATGACAAAGATGTGCCAGCCAAGAATCCAGTCAGGGCACTCTCTCCTGTGCCTTCCCCATAACTATCTCCATAAAGAAAGAAATGATTATTGCGAGTGCAGATAGCTCACAAAGACAAAAAAAACATATAGCAGGTTTGGAATGATAATCAGAGCAAGACACGACTCTTAAAAAGGGCATTAAAGCCCACAAGGACATATGCGAATGACTAAGATTTGTCTATCTCTCATCTGTCTCACTCATTAGTGTTACGTCTCTTTTATGTTTTGTGTGTGTGTGTGTGTGTGTGTGTGTGTGTGTGTGTGTGTGTGTGTGTGTGTGTGTGTGTGTGTGTGTGTGTGTGTGTGTGTGTGTGTGTGTGTGTTTATGTATGTATATGAGCTTGAAAGACTGATTTAACATGCAGACTTGGTCGAGGAGTGGCCATAGTCATTGGGGAGATGTGAATCACTCAGCAGCTGACCACTGCAGAGAGAAGAAAAGGAGAAAGGAGGGGTGTGCTGGAAGAAGAGGAGAGGGAGGCAATAAAAGGGAAGAAGAATACGAGTGATTGAAGGAATAAAAAAAATTAAGAAAATGTACTTAAAAAAGGTGCTGATTAAAGGAAGATAAACATGGTTGAAAAGAAGAGAAAATGAAAGCCAGAAGCGAGAACAAAAGAAGAATGAATGGCTGAATAAATTTATATTTACTGATATTTTTTTAATTATTTTTTTGCATGCTGTGTTTAAAACCCTGCATGATGCTAACTTTTGACTGTCCCATACTGTCTGTCCCTCTACCCCATACATGCACACACACCCAGCATTGCTAATTCATGCTGAGATTGAGAGCTTTACTTTTGCTTTACGCAGCACACAAAAAGTCAAAAGTTCATTGTCTCTTGTAGGTTGTGGCATATTGCTTCGGAAGTTCAAGGCTCACCTATTGGTTGTACAGAGAAGATTGGAGGTACCTGGGCAGTCAATTATTATGACAGCACTGGATGACAGCACATCATCCAGTTTTTGTTTTGCAGTAAAAAGACTGATTGAATGACACAAAAAAAAACATTACTTTGAGCACCACAGTGAAGGAAATATTCAATGAGCCAAGTTATTTCTAGGTTCACTAACCACAAAGGTGTATGATACAGTATATGATGATGTTCCCAATGCGATTATTTTACTTGACTCTCCATAAAAACTTATTGTGGCATGGTATTGGCTATAATAATCACATTTGATGGAGACTCTGTTACAGAGACATCCAATACTGTTTGCTGTGATGATGTGTTTTATATACTTTGCAAAACAGCTCAGCCTCTTTGTCTGCAGTGAATCTTTAGTCAATCAAGCTTAATTCATTAATATTTTCCTTTGAGATTCCCGATGGGGTCTGGTATACTGACTGTTGGGTTAGTGGATTCAAATATCATTAGGTCTACCAAATGTGAGCTGTTCATCTTTTAAGCTTTTAATTAACCTATGAAAAGAGCAAGATGCAAACGTGTGAGAAAGAACGAGTTAAACAAAGAGAGAAAAAAGAAAGACAGAAAAGAAAGAAAGATGCAGAGGTGGGGCAGCAGCGTCAGTATGACAGCAAGGTAAAAAAAAGAGATGGATGGATGAAGGTATGGAGAGATGTGACAAATGCAACTTTTCCTGTGTCTCCATAGAGTAAAATGCAAGCGAAGAAACCAAAAGTTATATTTTGTGACTCCAGTTCTATGAGTGCAGACTGATCTATTTTATGGGTTCAGTGGCCAGCCAGACTTTCCCATTACCTCCGCAGAGCATTACACTGAAATTTGCATACTAGTTTGGCCAATCAGGTTAGAGCAGCGAGAATCTCCTCCTGGTATAAATGGTAATTTTATCCTCCTCTTTAGAACACAGCACATGTAAAAGTCTGTTACTGAATGTGCTTTAAAATTCTACCAAGATGTCATGTTGGGAGTGAGAGTCATGCTTATTTTGGCCTCCTTGTCCACAAGTCCTGGCTAATGCTCAAAGCAGATCTTGCCCTTTGGACACGACATTCACACCCACCTCATGCTGTGATTGGCCAGGTGTGTGGGGGTGAGAACGTTTAACCTTCTTAAGGCCTCTTTAGTCATTCTTTTCACAACCATTTCTGTCACTTTTTGTACGTACAAATGAGTGCAACACTATGAATGTCTTCCATGAGAGAAAAAAGTGCACTTTTATTCCCATATTTACATGATTATCCCGACTGGTTTCTCTCAATGATAGCCAGCTTTTCACCCTGCCCTTAAGTGTCACTTGTCTCCTGAACTTCGTACAAGCTAGTTATTTTCTAGCATAATCCGAGGGGCAAGCAAGCTTATCAATGTTGTTTTCTCACAAACTTTGTTTTCTTGCTGACCTAGACTAAATATAATTTTTTTTAAATGTAATAAAATATCATAGTGTTGTCATACAGAATAACATAATCCAGAGAGTGAAATACAGAATGCATAGAAAGAGAAACAGGGGGCAGATGTGACAGAGCTGACATGCGTTATGGTGGAATGACAGGTTGGAAAAATGGATGGAGTGGGCCCAACAAATGACAAACATAGCATTTACAGAAACCTGAGCTATATTGACATCATGCCAGGACTTCTCAAGAGCAGTTCTGCAGCGTCTCTCCATAAACATCCATCTCCCCTGTCAAAACATCAACCTCTAACCCATCTCCCTTGACTAGGTTGTTGCTTTGTCAATAGCATTTTGCTGCTTAAATTACTTATACACAATACTGTGTGCTGTACTGATTCCACTATCTTTGTTACACCAACTGGTTGGCTGTCTGAACGCTGACAACTCGGTGGTTTGCAGCCAACTCGGTGGTTTGCAGCCAACTAAAAGACTGGAAGGTTTGTCACCAAGGCACCGTCTATCCATCATATTATGCTAATGGAAAATTCAGGGTTTTCTTGCAATAAAAACATCCTCCCCACAGCCATAATTTACTCAGTTATTACCATACAAATTGTTTGCACTGTGCATTCAGCAATCCATTGTAATTTGCGTCCTCATATACAAGGTAATTCAGTCACTGATTGCTCTTGATGATTTAAACACAAGTCACAAGTAAAGTGACTTGACTCTCGCTGAAGGGGACGTTCTCAAAATCCTCAATGATTGCTGGAAGGCTTCCTAACTGTGGGAACTTTATGACATTTTATGACCCATGATGACCATACTTTTACATATTCCTGGATTAGAATTGTCAAATTGCATGGTCATCTGGCTTCTATTTGGAAAAGAAAACCCAAGCATTATATAAACCAACAGGTAAGGCACATGGTTTATTATATTATCAGTTTTTATTATACAAATAAAAAATTTATGTAGAGTTATTGCCAGAAAACATGTATCGTATTGGCTATTTTAAGACACGTATTGTGCTGGTGTCATCATTATTATTGGGTTTGTTGATGAGAATTTTTTTGTCAGTTTCATGCTTGTGAGGACCACTAATCCACCTTTAGACACTTTATGGATTCCCTGCACTAGCCCGACCAATAGATAACAGATCAAACCTTTAACTAAGCCCTACAGATATTGATCAAAGTAGTAAGTATCCCGCCATCAAGGTAATGTATTTCACTCCCTGCTTTATAGAGCTACCAAGCATGGGGCTAAAGGAGAGGCTTGTTTAAGTGCAAGTGATTAAGCCTGATGGATGAGACTGAGAGGAGTCTGGGGGAGGAAGAGGGAGGAAGCGGAAGGCTGAGTTAGGCTAGTGGTGCTTTTGCTGTGCTTGATTCAGTTACCACAGCGCATGAACTGTGAGAAGAGATATTTCAGGAGTAAAGATTCAGATGAATTACCTTTCCGTCTACTGCTGGCTTATCAAAAGAGCTCAAATATTGACACCGGCTGTGCTGACCCCAAAGGTGTGAGAGGTATCCCAAAGTTGGAAAGTCAGGTCTTTACAAATATAGGTCAGAGCGAGTCCAGAGAAAAGATGTCGTAAGATGGGCAAGATGGAAGGTTTTCACATGCAAAGTCAATTAAATGACCGCACTCATTTTTTTAAAGGTCTGAAAGTCATTGCTAATTGATGTTTTTCTGATGAAATTTGCTTAATACTGTCAAACTAATTTAGTATCTTGGCAATTGTCACTCTTTGTTTTTTCTTACACTGTCTTTTGCCTGTTTTTATTTATTTTATTTTATTTATTGTAAAGTCAAGTTAAAATGTACATTACCAATGTTGGATGCAAAGATCACCTCACAACACTAATTATAAAGGCCCCATAAAGGGATCTTTTTAGCTTTTACACCTGATTGACTGAATTAACGAGAGAGTCTTGGCTTATTTAATCTAGACAGACTACTACTTAACTAGCCCAGCCACATGACAACTATATGGTAAACTATCCATAATAAAATACAACAATTGTTGTTAACGTAAACTTCACACTTGTAACAAAAGAACCTCTTGTGAACAGGCATGCAAATCAGTAAGCAAAATTAGTCTACAAGGAACACTTCTACAAGGAAGACAGGGTGGATCAGAAGTTTATTTCTAATGTCATCTAGCATCTGTGCACTCTGTATGATGCCTCAGGCTTTTAACTTCCCCCTCTCTACCTTCCACGCTGTCCTTCGTTTTCTCTCTGTCTGTCCACACACACACATTATTACATCCTTTCACCACCCTCTGTGTTTCCTATTAGTCTAGGTGTTGTGCAACATTAATGTATGATAGCAGTAATAGCCTCTCTTATCCCAGTGAGGCCCAAGATATTACATCTACACAGAGAATCCTTTCTGAGGACAAGAGATGGAGAGGCTAATAGCTGCATATTTGTATAGGCTTCCCATTGAGGTTAATGCAAATGTAGTCTATTTCAATACATGTATTTTTCATGTGGCAACATGTTTAAGTGCATACCAGGTTTAACCTACTTGCTGTGAATGCACTGCTCATGAATATCATCACGCTCTCACCACAGGGGGTCAACGCTTAATGAAACAAATTGAATTCTGTTCATGTTTTAAAGATAAGTAATCATTTTAAAATAAAGTAATGTTATTCTAATCACATATGGGCAAAAATTAGATTGGATAAACCAGATCTTACTTGTTGTTCTTGTTCTATAAGGTGGCTTATTGATTTGTGAGCAGTACAGTCACAACCTGCTCGGTGTCTCCTGAATATATCATATGTATATATATATATATATATATATATATATATATATATATATATATATATATATATATATTGGAATTTATTCAGGATATTAGTTTATGTGAACAATTATTGTAGGAAAATGGGTTGAACTGCAGTGTGCACACTAGAACCAATATAGCAACAAGAATGTGTCTTGTCAGAAGAAACGAAATGAAACACACTTAATCAACCAAAAATAAATTAAACTACACATTCTCTCTTGTGACCTGGACCAACCATTATTATAATCAGACCATGTTTATCTGCGGAAATAGTTGCTCTTTGAGCTAAGAGGAAAGCAGCAAACTGCAGCATGTCATTTCAGCGGGCTCCTGTGACCTATTTCTCACTGAAATATGATGTTCCAGGTTTATACATGTTGGAATTTAAATAGTCTACATATGTTTATGGGTCATTGCACTTCCTTTTAGCTATGAATATCTCCCTACACAACAAAAGTGCTCATTGAAGAACAGGTCATTTTCAGCTGCTCCAATGAATCTTGTAATCTCATGGGGGGGCTTCTCAGTTTTCAGACTGTGGTTTAATTTAGAAAACAACTAAACTGGGGTGAGACTGTCAGAGTCAGGGTTAAGATGTTTTAACTGTGTTAAATGTAGGCATATAAGAACGTTTGATGGGAAGTTGAAAAATTATTTTTTTAAATGCTATACTGACAGAACTAAAACCTCAGGTCACATTGATGAAAACCTTTTGAAATTTCCAGTTTGGCAGGGTCAGAGAAGTTTCATTAAAGTGAGTCTTATACAAGTATATGACACACAGAAACATTAAACGGTACTGTCTTCCAGTTTTTTCCTTTGACATCGATCTAGACTTTGAACAGTTACTAAATTTAATATTTTCTATTGCAACTTCTTTTAGTATGAGTCAATGAGTGGTAGCTCTGGTGACGATGTATATATACACTGCATTACAGCAATACATTTCCTCTCTGAAATCCTTCACATTATATTAATAGCATGCTACATGCAACATGAGACTGTACTTGCATGTAGTGAAGACAGATTGTGCTTCCCTTTTCTTTTCTTTTGTACCTTTGCCATTGCTTTTCATAACGATACACTGCTTTAACAACTTAAAAAATTCCAGCTGACAAGTGCTAATCAAAAACAAAGCAAATAAATCCGTGTCATTCCCTAGTTCAACAGCAAACCAATTGTCTGGTTGATGCTGATCAGTCAGACAATTGGCTTTGGCTTTCAAGGTTACATGATCCTATCTGAATTTAGCATTCAGTCTGGCAGACCTCACTGCAGAACAGCTTCTTGACTGCAATAGGGGATGCTGTCCTAAATCCAAAGGGCCAGCATCTATTTACGATATTAGGTGGAATAACAAACATCTAACAACTAAAAGCCGACAGCCATGCTAGCCGCTCTTTGGAACTGCACTTTGGTACAGCGCTGCTTAGAGCTAAATACTCATGTCTACATGCTCAATATGATAATGCTAATATGCTGATATTAAGTAGTTATAATGGAAACCAAATGTATAATAATTCATCCTGTCTTGGGTTACATAAATGTCTGTACTAAATTTCATGGCAATCCATCCAACAGTTATCATGGTATTCAAAGCCACAGATGTCAACCTCATGGTGGCGCTAAAGAAAAAGTCATTAGGATTAATCCCCCGGAGGACCAGGTTTGTATACCATTTGGGGCCAATCCATCTAATTAAAAAAAATTAAAAGCTTTTAGATATTTCAGTCTGAACCAAAATGGTGGACAGACATTGCTAGCCATGCAGACATGCTGCTCGCATGGCTAAGAATATGTCATATAGATCTTAGAAGGTATTAATAGATTTGAACTTGAATAGTAGACTTATTTTTCATGTTACCTGTTGATTAGTTGTAGATTAGTTCAGTCTAGTCCTAGTAATTTCAGAAAAATATATTTGGGTTGTTTTTTTATGGTTTACAGATGATGAATATAGCTTATGTGCCCATGGTCCTACAAACTACTTTAAATAAAACAAGGTTCAAGTCCAGTGGTTTGTTTTATTACTGAGATGTCTGTCAAGAAAAGACAAAAGGGATTTGATCTCCCTTAAATTTTTCTTGCCTTGAATTATTTTTTAACAAGTTGAATGTGTAAATCTGTGAACTTAATCCAATCTGAATCGTCATTCTACTGAAAGCTCTTTGTGTTTGCCAAGTTTTCAATCACTCAATTATACTGCAGAACTGACATCGAATTTAATTCACTTAGCTTCATGACACTGTCTTAAGATCCAAAAATAAAAGTGCACTTCTCTAAGAAAAAGACAAATGGTGCTTTGACATACATATGGTGAGTGTTGCTTTAATAAAACTTTATTAGTTTCGTAACTCAGCAATTCATCCTGATGTTTTCTATAAACAAAGACAACAATAGCATCTGCTCAAAACCCCTTCATTAATCCTGCCGACTAGGCATACAAAGTGAAGACAGCTCACAGTGAGCGGTAGTCCTATTTTGGGGGTAATTTATACATTCTGTGTTTGCTTCTCAGGCAATCTTTCCAGTTTATTAAGGCTCTGGTCTGCACTTTGAGACTCTTTCTGTGTGGACGGCCTCTTAGATTTTATGAAGAGAGTTGAACTCTAGACGTGAGGTGGGCCCTTTGCACAGGGCATTATGATAATTAAGACAAGCTTGCTGATCTGACTCCTTATAGCCTTTCATGAGCTTAATTGTAGCTTGGAGGCTTATTTGGTGCATATATTTATCACCCAGCTTTAGACTCTTGACAAAATGTTGTAATTTATAACAACATATGGCCTAAGAGGGAGAGTGTTTTACTTTTTTTTTTTACGCTGGATATATACTTGGGACAGAAAACACACATTTAATAAACATGGATATAGTTATATACAGCTTTATACAATGGTGTTCAGTGGTAGTATCCAACTTGGTTCCCCTCCCTTCTCACAGACAGTCTGACCTGTCAGAGGTCACCTGAGACTGCAGATATCGGTTGAGCCTTAATTGGCCTGCTTGTCACAGTGGGATTTCCATTTGGTTTCATTTGGTCAGACTGAGTTCTCTTCAGCCAAGACTGGCGTACTGGGAACCACAAGATCCTAGCGGAGGCCCCTGGGAAATTAAAGCCCTGCTTGGATGTTCTTAGACCGACTCTATCTTTGTCTTTCTGTAGTCTTGCTCTCCCAGTCCCCTAGTCTATCTTGCTGACTTTCTCTCTTTCTTGACTTCTTTTTCTTTGGGCTAAGCTACACCAGTACATTTACTCTAGGAAAACGGATGACATTTTACAGAACCATGTTTTCATTCCTTCACTGACATAGGAGACGTCAGTGAAGGCTGCTTCAGCATATTATTTCAGGACATACCGGTAAATCTTGAATTTGTTAGTTTTTACAGTCCTTTTAATACCACTTTAATTTCTTATCTATTCTCTTAATTTAATAATATATAACTACCCCTTTTTGTGACCCCATCCTAGCCCACTGAAAAGATTGTCACTGCACTGTCACTGAATCATAGACCCTAACCCAAACAAGATTAAGAGTCTAATGCCAAGCTAGAAGCTCTGCGAGGCTGAAATGCTCATTGTTAAGAAAATCAAACTGTTAGAAAGACAAGACAAAGACAAACCTTATGATGATGCTATGCGAATATTCAGGGGATTGCTAAAGTTTACAAGGAACACAGATGACAGGAACCAAATTGCATACTAATCCACCCAACATTTATTGAGCCTATCTATTGAGGCACAAATGTCAACCTATTAATGGTGCTAGAGAAAAGGTCATGGGCTCACCAAAGTTAGTAGACCTTATGAAAACAATGCATGTACAAACTTCATGGCAATTCATCCAAAAGTTGTTGAGATATTTTACTCTGGACCAAAGTGGTGGACTGACCAATCAACATTGCCTTCCCTAGGGCTACACTGCCTGTGGCTAAAAACTAAAGTGGAATATTTTTCAAATTAAGCTAAAATGTTTTTAGTCAGTACTTCTTTAAACCATTTGCAGTCAAATTTCCAATAAGCCACACAAGCTCCTTTAAATCATAGTAGGAAAAGCACAGGTGTTACAAAAAACTTTAACCATGGCTCTGTTCAATTCAAGTGTCCCAGTAAGCTGTGACAGTGAGCCAGCATACCAGGACACTCGAACTAAAGCAGCTAAGTGGAATTTAGCTATTATTAATTTAATCTTTACACCTATGCTTTTCCTTCTGTGACATGGGATTTATTGTATTGGGATAGAGTGAATGATCCAAATATTTATACCATATTAGAACAATGACCCCAAGCATATAGCACAATAAAATCTACAATTGTTTTGAATCAGCAACAATATTAAAGTTGTTGAGCGGTCAGGCTGGAGTTCAGACAATCCCTGACAATCAATCATTACAATGATAACTGTTCACAGGTATTACTCATCCAGATTGACTGAACTTCAGTAACTCTACAAAGGAGAAATAGGAACTTTAAATGTGCCAAGATAAGAGGGAAACTACATTTTGCAGCCAAATGTGCTTTTTTGCAAATTTATGCCCTGGTGTAACTCGCTAAGGGTTTCGAATACATCCTAAAATCAGTGTCGCAACAGTTACATTCTACATCAGCTAATGGGAAGACAATGTCTGTTAGAGGGCAGCAAGTTTTTCCTCCTCCTTTTTTGTCCTGGCATCCATTGCACATTATTAGGAGGCATGCGCCTCCCCTCATTTTGTCATTGTTTTATTTGAGGTGTAGATTTTCTATTTTCTTTTATAGAAAGGTTAATCAAGCACCTTCATCACTTTCTTTTTTCCCTTTCTTTCCTCTGTGCTCCTCTCTCTTTCAATCCATCCCCATATCGCTCTCTAACTTACTTACAATCAGTTACAATTTCAAGAGGGATCATCTATGTGTATGAATGATAGCACCATACTTTGCAAGGACATGTGGGAAGTCAAGTCATTGCTGTGGTGTCCACAGGATGGTGGCAGAGTGGGCAGCTGCTCCTGCCCTTTCTGTCTTGGGTGTCAAAGTGCCCTTTTCAAATGCCAAAAAAAGTTTCCACATTTCCTGTGCATCATCTGACTGACGAAATTACTCTAAATTTGTCGTCATTTAGCCGAACAGTCTTTAAGGGTATTAATCTAAGGGGGTTAATCTATTATAGGGCATAGGCCTCTTTGATCCAGACATTATTACGGTTCAGACAAATGAAAATTGAATGTTGCCCAAACACTGTTGGTCTCTGGAAAATATCATCCTCTCCTTTGTGATGTGAAGATATTTTATGTCTGTGCTATACACTGATGGTGATGCTGTTTCTGTTGGGATATCACAGAATCAATATGCTGTAACATTTATTCATCCATGTAAGAAATATTTTCTCATAAAACCACCACCTAATAATGTGTTGTAGATAACTCTCCTCACAAAACCACATCAGTGACATTCTCTGCTTCATCTGCTCATTCTCTGTCCAAGAACAAGTCGGAAAAATTCATTTCCAGCAACCATCCAGGATATTTCCACTCCAATCTTGCGCTGTTCCCCGGTCACTGTGGCCTGATTAATATGTGGGAAACTAGATGGCTATTTGGCGAGCGCTGCCGCATGTAACTGGTCTGTATCGTAGACAACAGATGGGAGAATCATGAAAGGTCCAGCGAGTCTCAGTGGAATGAATCACACAAGCTTATTAATATTTCCTTCAACCCTATTTTAAGCAAAACTACATGCGATCAATTTGTGTCGCCTTCAAACACCTGGTGTATGACTCTCTCATCATGCTGGTTAGGTCCTGGTTGGGAGATGGTGCTCAGAAGCAAGAAGTAGGTCAAGGAAAGGATGAGGAGGATGTGGTTGGGTGGATTTGCACATTTCTATTAACCCACCCTGTTAAGTCAGCCTACTTTCACATTGTACATTGTTAACTTAATATTTCTCAATATATAAGCCTTGTGACATTGGAAGAGACGTCTACAGGCAAAATAGGTATGGAGAGCTGAATTGCCATCATATTTTCTAGCTATTTCACGAGCCTTGACTTAGACTCAAGTCTGACACGAGTCGCTATTCTCTGGACCTGTGACTCGACTCAGACTCAAACTGGGGGGAATTGTCTCTGAACACGTTTACATTTACATTTAAAGCATGTCCACTTACAAACACACAGGGCAGAGAGAGGGAGGGTAGTTTGACATAACAGCACATTACTATCTCTTTAGAGTGTTTTTTAGGGAATTCGTGTTTTTAAGTAGGTTTGCCTGATTATTGGCCTGACCAATCTTATGACCAGTCTTATCGTTACATTTTCCTTTCAAATTAAGGCGTGCAGTCTCAACATGTCATGCAAGAGATGGCAAAAAAAACTATTAAACACCGTCTACTGATGGAAGTACTAACTTCAAAACGTGGTGAAAACATATGTGAGGGAACACAGCTGGAGATTTATTTTTATTTGCTGTAGGATGATTTAGGCCAGTTAGGAGTAATCTGTGGACTGCTACATGTGTGGCCTCTGAGGGTTTTGTGATTATCAGAGGTGCAACTTCTGACCACATCTCTTGTCCCTGAGGTGCAGCCAGGGTTAGGTTCATTAACTGAACAGGTATCAGGGATGATGAATGAGCTGTATTTTGTTCTGCTCCACATAGACAGACACACATTCATTTGCACACTTATAGGCATTCAGCCTCATTTACTGTACACATTGTCAAATATTGAGACATGTCATATGTTTCGTAGAGCCACTGGAATCAGTTGGCCAAAGAGGGGGCATCTAGACCTATGGTCTCTATGAAAAACATGCACACTAGAAAAAGCTCCATAAAAATGAATACATTTTAATACACTTGCTGCAATAGCCACTATTCAAAATTTCTGCTTCTATCTGCTCTAATTATGCAAGATCCTTGAATTGCCTTAACAAAAATATTAATTTCTTGGCAGTGTTATAGTTAAAAAAAATGTATGTGCTGACGCAATTCGTGAAAAAATTAAAACAACATTGTTCAGTGCTCACAGACTCTGTCGACTTGATCATTCCTCTGTTGCTCTTCTTGAGGTTTCTAAAATGTTTCCCCCGTCAGAGTTTTTCCTCATCCGAATAGAGGGTCTAAGGATAGAGGGTGTCATATACTGTACAGATTCTAAAGCCCCTTGAGGAAAATTTGTGATTTCAATCAGAAAAGACATGTGTAAATGAAGTAAAGATGATTTTTATTATAACAGATGTATGTAAGTCTTGGCAGAAAGTCTTTGGCACTTAGACTCTATAGGGAGATTTGCAACCGAGGAGCGTCTGCCCTGAGCAGCAGTAAGATAAATCCCCCCATGGACTCCAGACACTGGCACTGGTGGTGGCTGATTATTCTGATGAGGCTTATGGAGCTGATGGAGCTAAAGAATCTGCGAAGACGGGTGGTGATGGGGAGGTGGAGGGTTGCTTTGCCATTTGCTTTGATTTGCACCAAAATGACAGCTGACAGCCGCAAAGATTTAACTAGCTTAACAGCCGTGAACGCACCACCCGCATAACAGCAGCATGAATGTACTAAAGGCAGAGAGAGAATCATATTGAAACAGAGGCTGCAGCATGACAATGTAGGTGTGTGGCTGAGCTATTGCATAGATGAGATCTGCTGATGTGACCAGCTGATGAGAACAGGTGATAACATAATTGATAGCACCAGACAGGACGGCAAGGAATAATGAGTGAGCATGTGTCAGAGGATTGAATGCAAATGCAATAAGAAAAGGCCCAAGCCTGCAAAGGTAAAGTCTTCCTGACTTATGAAATTTCATTTGGGAATATGGTCCTAAATAAATAAAATGGACTTGACTCTATCAGGCTCTGTAGGCTTAAGGAGGTAAAAGAAGCCATTCAAGCATCCCACAGAAAGCAGAATCATCTATACACACAAATCCTAATTTCCCTAATCAAGGTTTAAACTATTTTATCAAAAGACAACTTTTTAAGTAAGAGTATCGTTTAAAAAATATAGTGACATATTTATTGACTAGAAATGTTTTGTATGTCTACTAGTACAATTGGATTTTAACTAAGTGAATAAATTGTTTTGCCCAGTATAATATTACATGCAAAAGCAACATACAATGAGAGTCCATTTGTTATTACAGTGTAACTTTTTTAATGGTCTATGTGTTAATGGTGATTCACAAAGCAACATCTGATGTTTTAATATATATAAAGAAAACACACATAGATACATTTGCTCACATAGGATCATTAGGGTGCAGCTGAGAATCATTTAATCTAGATAATGATTCCACTGCCTCACTTTTTGTTCAAGCAGTCACTCCAGGTGGTACAAAAACATGTGTCCAATTAGTGTAATGTATCAAGAGGTGGCATTCTTGACAGTCTCTCTGCAAAACAATAGAGTACTCCAACAATATCCATAATATCAAATGTGCGCATGAGATGAGGGCAATCAGAATCAGCAAAGGGGCGGTGTGGGTGTGGGTGTGGATCAAGAGGAGCATCCTACAGTCATGACTTGAATTCCCGATTGGTCATGTTATGTTCCAGATAAGTAAGTTGCTTACTTTTCATTAGAGAAGAGTGAAACGAATGGCTGCACATTGCATACCTGTACTACTATTAGCTACTATTACTGAAGAGCTTCTTAAAGCTGCAGTGGGTAGAAAGCAAGAAAACACCAGGATTTGTGAGAGACCGCTTCTTGCATTTGAACTTGATATGCATCTATCTAAATGTGCAGCAGATAAGAAGATGATATTAGCGTTAAAAAGACAAACATCAGGGGGAGACAAAGACTCCCCTTTGTCCTTGAAAGCATTGTAGAGCTTTTACTTTCTCATTTCCTCTCATTGCTCATACTTTCTACATTTTACTTTTCTACATGAAGTCAGTGTGAGCTTTTCTACTTATAATCATCAGTCTTACACCACCCTCTTAAACCACCCTCCCCTCCTTCATAGTTCTGCCTCCACATCTCCTCCAGGATCTTTGAGAGGAGACATATGTTTTGCAAATCACAGGGATGGTGCTCGTTGGCGTAGAGTGACCTGTGGTCCTCTTCCATACATCATAAAAGCCTGCAAGGTGTCTTCCCCAGTCAGATTGGGCTTTTTATCATCTATAGTAGTTTCTGTAGTGCATTTCTCCTTTTCTTTGCTCCTCTTGTCCCCAACGGGACCTTATTTTAAAATAGCACAGTAAAGCTAAAGGGATTTTTCCATATTATGAATTCTGTGCTTGTTTCATTGCTGACTATTTCCACGCTTTTGATTTACAGCACACATTTGTTATGCTGTGGTTGTCTTGCCATGACACTCTAATACATTAGTATATTCAATGAGTGATATTGTTAAGGGGATCTTGTGTATTTGATTAATATACTGTAGGACACAAATAAAACACTGGCTTTGCTGTGGAACATTGAACTGGTTGTTTGTATTGTCTAATCAGGAGTTTCTGGCATTTTATTTTTAGAATTACATTGAAAGGACCCATAAACATTTGCAGTAGGTAGAATAAATCTATGCAGGAGTGTGGTAGAAAAACTGAAAAAAAGCACAGACAATTTTGAAAGCATCCAATAAGGAGAATTTTTGGTATGGTAAAGTACTGTTATCACGCTGGGCTGTGATGAGATTTTGGCAAAGTGGCCACACAGGGTATGGCAACTTCTGGGGTCATCACATGATACAAGCAGGCCTAAAGAGCATTTTCCCCTAACAGAATCGTTGGAAAAGTCACGGCTGTAAAAGTTTTTTTTTTTCGAAGCATCACAAATACCCCCAAATGACTCCGAACTTGATCCATTCTGTCTAATAACATTTGTAAAGTCTAGAAGAGCCATACGACCAAATGACTTTATGCCATTCATGTGTGCGAGGAGTTAGTAGGAAGTCTCTCAACCAGCTTGGATGGAGAAGGATTAAAGTGGGCATTCTACTTAGACCCAAAAACCTGTGTGAAGAAGGCTTTTCCGGCGTATGCACCCACTGAGTGACTTTCGTGGGAATGAATATGACACAGTCTTTGAATGTAGTTTTCAGTTTTCCTAAGCAATTTTATGACTGTCAAAACTTTCTATTTCTTTTGTAAAAAGTTCCTCTGGCTATTTCCATAACAGTAAATGAGATAATTTGTATTCTAATACAGGCAGAAAAACCCCTGAAACAGTCACTAGAATAGATTGTAGGAACAATCAATTAGAACATTTTAGTTTAAAATTAAATTTGAAAGATTTAAAAGGTATTGATTTTACCTCAGGGTAGCGGTTAAGTTGAGCATAAGGAAAGGGCAAGATGAGCGCTATGGGGATAAAATGTCTTAAATCCTTTTTTTGTCTGTTTCTGTCCTTTCTCGGGGGCCTTCCAGCATGCAGGGCAGACAATCTGTCTCCCCATTCTCCCTCTGCTGAGAACCACCTCCTAATAACATATCTAATGGTGAAAATGTCTTTCTATCTGCCGTGTCATAGTTGTTGGGACTTTTTCCATGTCGATTTCCTCAACCCATCTTCTAAATTTTCTTCTATCTTGTGTTGCCTTTCCACTGCTTTCATTGATCAAATCAGTTTTCTCTGCAACCCTTCCTTGATTGCTTTTAAGATCCTACACGATAACAGGATGCTGGTGTGTGTGTTTGTAGTCTTGTGGGATGATAGCTTCCCTGTGAAAAAAAGCTCTTGGGCAAATATGTGTTTAATTAACTTAGATTGAATGGAATGTATACAGATGTAATTAAATTGGAGTGAGCTAGGCTATTGGCCTTGTGCCATCAAAGATTCAGGGAAATTAAACTTTTCAAATGTATGATCATATAATCAAGTTTGTGCTCTGCATACAAGGGTCAGTTCCTCATGCCTACAGGCTTACCATACCCCATTCCCCTTTAAAAATGTATAAATGTGGGACAGTGCAGTGGTCCAGTGGTTGGCACTGTTGCTACACAGCAAGATATATAAGTCTCGGAGGCATTTTTTAGTCCCGGTCCGGTGACTCCGAATCACCTAAAGGGCTAGCATGGCGGAATGAATTTAATCTCTCCAGAGCTGCCTGTGTGGAAACCTGGCTTAACTCAAATTCAGCGCTCAACTCACATTCAGCGCTGTTGTATTGCTACTGTTAAAGCTAATCAATATCCGCATTTAGGCATGATGAGTAAGATTGGTTATAGTAGGACCCAGGGTAAACCAATCAGAGGCAGAGTAGGGCAGGACATATCTTCACCATCCTAGGAAACAAAATAATTTGCTCGCCATTAGTCAGTAACGGTAGCCTGGTTGACACCAGACCCTTTTCAGTTGTAACTGAGAGTGGGTCTGGGAAAGGTTCATTGACAGCTCATTTTCAAAGGGGCGTCACCAACGGTCGCCGCTCAAATTCTTCTGGGCGCATTGAATAGTCCTTCAACCAATCAGACCAACGATCCGGGTGACGCTGCGCTTCGGTAGCCGTCATGTTGAATGTTAAAAAAAAGCTGCTCGCCGTCGCTGCACTACTGTCGTCGCGTAAAGCCCGCTTCAAAGGTTGTGATTGGTGCCTCGATTTTGGGGACATTGGAAATGGGTTTGAATGGGCTCTTCGCCAGACTGACTTGCAGAGCAAATCTCAAATTTGCCGGAACTCCGTCAGGATTTACCCAGGCTACATTAATGGAGCTTTCAGTAAACACAGCTGGGTGGATGGGACCAAACACAGCGGAGGCCGATTTTATTTTTAAAGATGAAAAAACAGAACATTGAAGGTATCTTAGACACAAGACTAGCAACCTGTTGTACAAGGTATGGTTAGACTCCAGCCTCCACTGTGACATAACCAGGTGTGAAAACTTGATTGGATTGATGGTCTGGTACATGTTCAGACAAACAAAAAAACAGCAGTGTGAAAACAAAAAACACACAAGGGGCTGCATTGCTGTGGGTGTGTTGAGTAAACCATCCAACCATTCAAGATGTACACCATGAGGTAGGATTGAACAACTCTGGAAATACATCACAGCCTTTAACCATTAACACTCATTGTATGAAGTCCATCAACAACGTGCAGATCCACATATCCCGCAGTGCTTTGTATATGTATATGTATATGTTTCATGCTTTTCCTATGTAACGCAATAGAAATCAATATATATCCTACTATTTCTAAATATGCTTTGGTGACAACTGGTATCAGTAGTGACATTTTGCAGGAAAACAGATCCCACTGAAAAGCCAGAGGTAACTCATGTCACTTATGTCAAGAAGTTTTCTTTTTTTTTTCATAGCAAATGGATAACTAATCCCTCTTTACTAAACAGTACATAGTTAATCAGCAATACCAAAAATGTAGCACATCAAAAGTATAGTGGTGGGATTTATTGAGTTATACACATGTTCGTACATACTGTAACTCATTACTTTGTCTTCCCACTTGCTGATCGATGTGTGGAAATCCCTGCAGACCTCGTTGACCAGAGAGCTATGACCTTCCAGACCCTGTAGTAACACTGCTACTGGTCGTGCTAACATGGCTTCCTCCCTTAAGTGCTAACAGTTCCTGCAGCTACCATATCCTCCGCTGCTGTTGTGCCACTGCTCCATAAAAACAAAAAAGAAGACTTAAGCATGGCGGTGATCATGCTGCTTCTTGTGTACATTTGGAAATAATCACACGTTCCGGTTGCAGGATTTTCATCTGGGCGGCTACTGCTACAGCCACAGCTTTAAAATGCCCTGCAGCGAAGAAGAGTGCTGGCTAGATACTACTGTCACTTTCCATTACCACCATGCCTGCCATCCTAAAATTAGAGAGGACGCCTCTGTAAACATTGTAGAGAACCTTGGAATGATTTCCAGCAGGAGCTTAAATATAAATTAATAAAGGATTGCAGGTTTTAGTTGGAAGAGAGAATGATAAATCAAGTTAAGAGGAGACAATAAATGTGGTTTGTTGCTTCCTGTTTATCTATCTGACCTCACATGGCCACAAAGAGTCATTAGGTTCAGATCACAGACACTAATGAGGTTCATACCCGTATCTGCATGGACTTGATTCTGTTACCCTCCATCTTTACTGATCCCTTTGGAGAAGGGCAGCTGACTGATAAGACAAAGAAGCTCACTAGACCTCACTAACTTATTTTGTTCAAATTCACAAATCCAAGGGTGGCTTTTAAATACCTTATGACAGAGCTATTGAAACAGCCTGACAGTGTACGACTGACTGACCAACCAATATTGCATTTGCTATGCCTGCGAGTAATGGAAAGTGCAACAAAGCGCATGGCCAGAGTGAGACAAAGACAGTCAGAGATAGACGGGGAAATAACTGTTAACTGTGCAGCCAATATCTCTGTCCCCGTCCTTTTTCTACTCTGGTTTGTGCGGCGTTGTGTGCTAGCGGTAATCAATGTTTGGAACTAGTTATTTGTGGAGTCACATCCTGAGTGCTGGCATAGGGAGACTCCAAGGTCAACGCGCAGTGCACACAGGGTTACACCCCAGCTGCTCATGCATACAAGCAGATGCACACATCATGACAGGATCACTCAGGTTGTAATCTGATTGGCTGATTGCCCCCCTGAAGTGATGGGCCGTCATAGTCTCTCCGCTATCCATAACAGCACAGAGTGGAGATGCATTGTATTTAGATTTTGCTGTTCTGACAGAGATGTGTGTTGACATTTATTTGGTGGAAGGGAGGGAGTCGCAGGGAACACAACACACAGTCCAGGTTCACGCAGCAAGGGAAAGTGTGGTGGCGATTGTGGTGAGAAATACACAGCAGTTCATGTGATATCTTCCTGCTACCACACAGGTGTTTGCAGATGTAGCCCAGCTGAGGTTAAAAACTATTTTATGGTATTTATCTTACCATAAGATAAACCGTTTTCCTCTTGATTAATCTCTGGATGCACGCAGTTGCACACTGTGTTAGTTTTATATGAATGAAGGTTTTTGATCGTGTTTCAATGGACTTGGATTTATATCCTTTGTCATGTGGCTGGCTTTGCCTTTTAAGTAGGTGAAATAAAAATAATCCAAAAGTCCAGGCGAGCTATTTTTAAGTCAGAGGTTTTCACTTGATGCGTTGTTTGTTTCCACGCGGCCAACCCTGTCACACATAAGCAGCAGCTTGTTTGGTTCGACGGCAGTTACCTTTCGCCCCGGCAGTCATCCACAGAAACACATCAAAACCATTCAAGGGAAACAGCCCACTGGGTTTACAACAACTGAAAGATTATTTTTCTTACCTCTTTAAAATATGCTTCTATACAAACACAGACTCTTTTAGTCTCCTATAAAAGTTGCTCTTTTTTATTTGTGTATGGAATTTCCATCAGTGGGCTACATGTGGAACATAATTAAGGTATCTGATTTTAACACTTTTGCCTATTTATCTGACAATTTTCATCTTTCCAAATAAAAAACATACATACATTTACATACACACTGTACATACATTTGCTTTATCGGTTTGCATTCTTATGTAGTTGATGTCTTTTTGACCCTATACTGTATCTAATGGCTACAGTATGATTTGGAAGAAGAAAAGAAATCATACTTTTATGTGGAGGATCTGGAGGAAGGACAATTTACTTTTACTTACCAATGAAACTTGCAGGCCTCGCTGTACTTAATGTCTTCTCTCAAAGACAACTTGTGAAGATTATTCTTTCTAAAGAACAGCTATCAATCTTTCATTTTATTTGATGCATTTGGTTACAATACACAGTTACATATATAGTTATCAGATTAACAACAGGTTAATTAACAGGTTAATTAACAGGTTGAAATGTATGTATGAAATGCTCTGTATCACATACCATCCTAAGCCTTAAATACTTTCAGCCTAGTAGACATGCTTGAACATGCTGAAGCCTTGCTTACATCAAATGTGTATTATGTCCTCATATATATATATATTTATATATTTATATATATATACAGTATATTAATTAGAATTAGTATCAGGGTTTTACTCTACACATGTACAAAAGATTAAAATAACCCATACAACCTCATGTATTTCAAATTACTCAATGTCCCCAGGGTGTTTTAGTCTATTGTATAAGCTTAGAGTCAAAAATAAGAGTTATATGGCAAACGTATTACGTAAGATACCTGCGGAAAACAAAAATGGCTCATCTGGTCTACACTGAGCAGAGAGAACCATAGCTGCTAATCACCTCCATAGGAGCTCCTAACTGTTGCTGGGAATAAACGTTTGAGCTCAACTACAGTGCTACCTCATATATCTAAAGTAATGATCTCCAGTGTTTACAGGTGTTTAAAGGGAAAGCTTGATAATCACATAACCTTGTAATGCTACAAGTCTTTTGGCAATACTACAATATATTTAAACGTCATATTTTGGAAGATAACATTCATCAATTGTTTACGTACAACTACAGGAAGATCCCGCAGGATTTTGCAGTGTTTCTCCTCTTCGGCAGATTGGCAAAAACAGAACAAGATTATAACCTCAGCAAGCCCCCTTAGAGAACAAAGGCTTTAGTAAGGCTTTTATTGTGGATTATGAAAAACAAACAAAAACCCATGTAAAAGTGTCTCTTTGTGTGTTTTTATGTGTGCTTTTGGTGAGATGGAACAATGGGCTTAGTGGATTATTGGCTTTGAATGTGAACAACAATTTTTAAAAGTAAAATTGAATCCCTTGCTCACTTGCTGAGGTGTGACAGAGATCAGCACACTTGGAAATGCGCATTATTATCAGATTTAGAGACCATATACAGGCAAAAAAGATTCTTTATTTTATTTTTAAAACAAAACACAAAATATATATTATATGAAACAAAACAGTAAGCACATAGTATACGTCTCTCCACTGTACATGGCATCTTAGGAGCCCTCCAGAAAGCTCCGGTACTTTCCCCATTTTCCATTGTAAACATTCAATCTTAATAACCGTTTATATGACATTTTTTTTCAAATGCTGCCACTCTAACCATCTCACAAGCTGTATTTCTCTATTTATTGCTGATTGCAATTAAAAAATAAGAACTTTGCAACTGCATGTACGTAGGATGCAATAATCAATAAAAGACATAGATGCAAAGTGCAAACTGGCAATTATTTATAGGCATACAAGATACAAACAAAGATTCAATTACATATTATTAGATGATTAGTAATATAGAAAAATATTTTCAATAGAATTACCCCTGTTGTTGCAGAGATAGGCAAGCATGTGCAATGAAGAGCTAAGAGTTGCGTGTTTTGACTAAAATCCGCAGCATGTGGTCTTATCGATTTACAAAACTTCATCCTGAGCAGAGGAATTAATCTGTGAAATGACCTAGTGAGGTGTTTGGTATCCCCAGAACATACTGTGAATGTGTGTCCTTGTGAAGCTTGCTGCCAACATCCATTTGTAAGAGATGCAAAGTGTCTGCTTCCTGCTTCCAGTATCCTCCTAAAAAAAACTTAACTTGTCTGTCACCATGCAGGGGCAAATATTACTGCATTTGTATTGCAAAGGGTAGTACTACTACATTGGTATTTATTCACATCCAAATAATGTATTCATATGTGCACCACTATATGCATAACCAATCAACAACAAATTGTATTTTGGAAAAAAGGTACATTCAAACAAAGCATATCTGAAAAAAAGGGATAAGTGATGGGACACAATCAGTGGTAAAGTTACAGGACACTGTGCAGCTTAGGTGTGTGTGTGTGTGTGTGTGTGTTTGAATATAGAAGTGTAATTACTGTACACATTGTTTTTAGCAAAATCACGGTGAGTCTGAGCATCGCACGTGTCCAGATGTGTGTGTTTAGGGGCAGTTTATGGAGCAGAGGGAAAAGGTCTCAGGACCAGTGAGAGAGTTCGTAGAGGCGGAGAGGCCTCAGGCTCTCCCACAGCAGCACAGGAATCATCATCACAGATCAGAGGAGCTATTTTTAGGATGAGTTTGATTTTCCTCAAAGGCTTTTTGCAGCCACTTCACAGTTGCGTTTTAAGAATTAGACCAAAGAAAAAAATCTCCTCCTCACCAATTGAATACATCTCCCCTTTCTTCATAATTTGTTTTCGGCCTTTCTCACTCTCCATTCAAACTGTCAAACCTTATTTTCCGCACATTCTGTTGTACAACAATCTGTTGTTGAACAAACAACAGCAGCAGCAACAGGACCCATGCTGTGATAACTTCAGTTCTGTGAAGCATATAAGTACGTTCATATCCTCCTGTCTTATGTTGTCGAGATATTCTGACATTATTTTGATGATGGGATGTTCTTAGGTGGTCTTCCCTTCACTGTGGGCTTTTCTATAGGCTAACAGAGGCTATTACAGGTGCTGCTGACAGGTAATAGTGATGGGGATATTTTTTCAGGCTCTGGTTCGGCAGCAAGTTCAGAACCCTGTGAAGGTACAACAAATTGTTAGATGACCTCCCAAAAACAGGTACAATGATTGAGGTGAAAATATTTTTTTAAATGATTGACTAGATCAGTTTAAAAATATCTCAAAGACTGAGGACATGAAAGTAGGAACGACGCAAGGCTCAGACTTAATTGTGTGAATGCTGATTCAGCAGCATTCAATCAGTATTGTTATTCGATTTTTCATTCTTCAACTTTATTTGGTCGCCTCTAACTTCTGCACACATTCAGCTACAAAAAACATTCAAATATCAAAATGTTCAGATCTTTAAGCACATGATGGTACTTCTTCGACATTTGTTATTTAAACTTTTTAAAATATTAAGCTTTTTTCTTTTTACAATTAAAGTCAATGAGAGCAGGCTTCAATACCTTCAAATCCTCTTCTACTTCAAAATCTATCTCCTTCATACTTTCACCTACAGATGCAATACAAACTTTAATCCATTCATGAAAAATTCAACTCTTAGGCTCTATCTCAGCAGTTTGATATCTTTTACAGATTTTGTGAAATCACTGTCTACTTTAAGTGTTCATTTCAGGATTTGTCTGCGTTAATAATGGGTGTATTTTGCGTTACTTACAGTTGGTGATGTCATAGCATGGAGCCTTAAAACAATCATCTTGATCCCTTCTCTATAAATTGCTCTCACGGCCACAATTTTTACTTGCAATACATGATTTATATGTTAGAACATAGGTATTCTTGTCTAGTTTGAGCCAATTTGCTCACATAAGCTATAGGACTTATAGTTTTTGAATTATCTGCCTCAGAGCGACAAGACGGTCGGTGCATCTTTTATTGACGATAATGTTATTTATCCTCATCCACTCTTGAGCCAAAACGCAAAGTATTTGGCACAAACGTGGCATGGCACAAACATTGTCTGACGCAAAGCACAAATGTTGCTCAACGAATAGCAGATTTCTTCCACCAAAATGCCACAACAAAACTGAAACCACAAGCACCAGTTAAACCACCACTGTAAACCCTTACGTTTTACACAGCATCAGTTTTTTTTTTTTAATACAGCCAGTACTTGTCAAAAAACGTAGCTCACACTGCACGCTGTGTACACTGTGTTGTTGTGGAGATAGGTCTGGCAATGCGATAAACAGATAGCCTGCCCATTATACCGCTTTCACATCTTACACACCAGGGTTGTCTGATCAGGGTTCAACCCTCCTTTTGGAAATTCAAACCAAGTCAGTCAACATGGGTATATCTCTGGTATGACAATTCAGAGATCACCTGGGTCAACCTGGGAGCACTGTATAACAATAACAAGTTCTAGAAATGGGCGGGGCTTTACCCGTCATATTCAGTGAACAGCTAACATCACATAATGTTTTGTAGCTACTTGAAATTGTAATTGTACAGCAGAGAAAGAGAGAGAGAGAAATAAAGCTAATTGATGATGGTTCCGCAGTGACTACATTCTGATTCCTCCTCCTCTGCATATTTATTGCAGAAGCTGGACAAGGAAGTAGGTTACTCTAGTATAGATTTTTAACTATTTTAAGATGAGGGAAGAACATTTATCTGTGTTTTTTCTCTGTTGGTCTTTGCTGTTGTCTTCACGACTCATTTTAAAATAGAGAGCACTGAACTTCAGTCTGCAAACGTTTACCACTGTGGTGCCGCGTTGTGTGCCGAATGGATGTTGCTCGCTTGCCACTGCTGTGCCACTGTTGTAACACCTACAACTTTCATACAATATGGCTATTATTCAACTTTGAAAGATATCATATTATTAGAACAATTATCACTTTTCCAAATTTCTTACAACTTCACCTTCTTCTTACACATTGTAACCAGCAATCCAGTTTAGCTTTAGCATTAGCTTTTAAAAAAAAAATCTTTATTCCACATCAACTTGTCAATGAAATTCATACTTATTAAAACCATTCCCACTTTCCCAACTATTCTCACTACTTTAACTTCTACTTACGGATTTAAGCTATTAATCCAGTTTAGTTTTAGCAATTTAGCTTTTCAGCATTCACACACATTTTCTGCAGGAAATGCATTTTCTAGTTAAGATTTGACATCCTGTTCTTTAACATATGCTTTCTTTTTGAAGATGCTTTATATTTGGAAAGACTGAAAATCAATAATGTAAAACAGGAAAACTAGAATTTGAGACGATGCATCATTAATGGTTTCTCATATATACAGTTATTCTCTGAAGGATTTCTTATAGGCTTTATTTTTTAACATGGATGTTGTGTATCATGCTCTCACGAGACTTAAAAACTCACACTTTGTGTCAGCATGCCATGAATTTTACATGTGAAAATCCCTCTAGTGGTCGTAAATACTGAGGTGGCAATTTGGCCTTTGGCGTGCTTTTGCATTGGCACTCATACAAATTGATGGGTGTCACTTGGTCTATAAAAAGATCTATTTTTGAGATAATTTTGTGCAGCCATTCCAGCATAAATGAAAATTACAGGTATTTTCAGTGCAAACCCTGCTCTACTAGTGTCTGCTGTCATAATTATTTCTCTTCAAGCTTACTGTAGAAAAAACACAGCGGAAACTCACTAGGTGCTTTGTTCTTCCATATATATATATACAGTCATCTTTGAAGAACAACTTTACTTGTAATCATTGGTTATTCAACTAAAAATAATTAAAAACAGCATTGCAAATGTAAAAATAAAACAACAACCTGTAGACTTATTAACTCAAGGTGTGGGGATAAGAAAGGAAGGAATGGGAGAAGTAAGGAAGGAAAGATATAGAAAGGCATAAATGAAAAGAGAAAGAAAGGTTAAACAAAAGGAGTCTACAGTCATGTGAGGGGCTCTGTGTGGCTCTCCTTATGCACAGCGTTGCACATCTTAGTTTAGCATGTTAACATGCTAACATGTGCTTGTTACTACTACAACTACAGGTGAGGATGGTGAGAGTGTCAGTAGCCTAGCAGGTATTTGGTATTATATTGGTCATGAACTAAAGTAACCAAAACAAAGACAAATTCAAATTTGACCTCATGGTAGTGCTGGAGGAAAAGTCAGGTGATCACCACAGTCAGTAGGATTCACCCTCTGGGGACCATGAATGTCTCTTTGGTACCTATTTTAGTCTTGATTGAAGTGGGGGACCAACTGACCAACCAACAGACAGACTGACAGACATTGTCATTCCTAGAGCCATGCTGCTGGCAATAATTAAACAAATACATTTATACTATTTTGTGCGTCCTGGCCGTGTGCATCACTTTTTAAGGTCCCCTAAAAAAAGTATCTATTGTTGTCTGTGCTACTTGCATTTCTGTTTTTGGTTCTGTTTTCTCTATTTGCAGCATTTCTTCTAAATATATGGGTTGTCAAATTGGTGATGTTTTCTTAATTTGCTTGCATTTAGTCTATTTTCATGTTTTCTTAATTTGCAGTGTGTTGAGCTCACAGGACCACTGTAGTATTGACACTACTTTCACAAACAGCTGTTTAATATTCACACTGTAATAAGGAAAGAGTAAGAGGTGTGTGCAGTACAGTACTCATCTCCATACATGTTTTCCCTGCATGTGCCCAATGCGTTCCTTTTTATATGTGCTGGTCAACAGCCTAAAAAGGCATGTTAAACCACAGACATTCTGAAAACAAACAAATCCATCGCTGGCTCCACAGTCTCCTCTTCTTCCTTATGTAACGTAGGTCTTGTCACAGGGAGTCAGCTTCAGGGACTGACGCTCCCACAGCAGCAGCAGTCTTGTTAATACTGACCCAATGTAATGGGTAGGCAACAGGGATGATGACTGGATGGCAGGATGATGTTTGCCTGGCCTGACAGCTTACGGGCTACCACTGGATAGGGTGTCTGGGTAAAAAAAACAAAAAAACTGTGTGACTGGTGCTTAAAGAAAAAGTATTTTAAAGGGGTGATAGAATGATTATATAGGGTATTTCACACTGTTCCTTATGGTCTCCTAATGGGGTATGTAACATTGGTTGGGCTGAAAATGGCCTGGTTGATATTTTATTGGCCCTTATGCATCCCTGTGTTTTGGCCCTATTTGTAACAAGAGCTTTTCTTCCAAATATGGTATGGTCATGAATATTTAGATGAGCTGCGCGGTGATTGGTTGAGCGAATCCCCAATACACATACATTAGAGAAGCGACAGAATCTCATATTCCAGACACTGCAATGTTTCATTACCAAATTCACTTCTGAGACTTTTTTAAGCGAGAAATCAACTATATAAAGCTCAAATATGGGCCGTTTTACAAAAATTGATGGCTAATTGCAAATTTGGTAAGACGTGTCGGACTTTAGGAGCTCCACACAGTCTGACGAGAAAGCGACAGCCTGCTGGGCTCCATACCCAGCGCAAAGTCACCCTTTGTGGATACTGCATACGGGGCTCCGCGGCCAGCTGCCCGCATAACTATATCTATAAATAATACATTTACGGTTTTGAATGTCCCAATGTCTTATAAAGCTAACCGATGTGTCCGATTTGATTTTAAGGCATTTTTATGAACGTGAGGCGTCTTTGTAGGACAAGCAGCTGCTTGCTATATGTCCCATTCATTACAATGGGGAAATACCGCAGCTAGCTAGCTACACTGTCGCCATAACTAAATTATATTTACAGTTTGAATTTCGTCACGCCACTTATACAACATCATTCCCCAATGTATTATAAAGCTAACCGTTGTGTCCGATTTGATTTTAAGGCATTTTTATGAACGCAAGGCGTCTTTGTAGGACGAGCAGCTGCTTGCTATATGTCCCATTCATTACAATGGGGAAATACCGCAGCTTGCTCACTTTCGCATAACTAAAGTATATTTACAGTTTGAATTTCGTCACGGCATGAATATTACAGGTTCCTCACGGTCTTACAAAGCTTAGCTAACACTTGTCCGATTTTGGATTTCAATTGAATGTATTTTTGTGAATGTCAGAGTTAGGAGGAGGCTAGCTAGCTCTCATTGATGGACTCCATCTCACCGCGGCTCTATCAATGAGACTCGCGGACAAGAGGCGTTTATTTCCCCGATTGTTTGTTTAAATAACTCAACACACATACCCATTATAAGATTAACTGGAACCTGCGGGCTGCGGTAAAAGATTGACACTGCGGTCAGGGTGGCGATGTAGCAACCCAGGCAGCACCAACACCGGCACTAAACTCCGACACACAGTCGGAGAAAATTTGCAATTAGCCATCCATTTTCGTAAAGCGGACCATATTTGAGCTTTATATGGTTGATTGCTCGCCTAAAAAGTTTGAGAAGTGAATTTTGTAATGGAATAGCAGAGATCTGCGGACCTAGCTAGATTCAGAAAACTACCTGATCTCAGGTCAGTTGTGTAGCCTATGTAAATATTGGGGGCGGACTGTTCTCTTAAGGTTCCGATTTTGAGAGCGCGCGTAAGCAACTCAGCTTTGTTGGGATTCGCCCGTTTTCAGAGGCAGTTTCAAAATATGAGATTTTCATAGTAAAGGGGTGTCAATGGGATTTTGAGCTTCTATGTATGTCCTATTTACCCACCGAACTGTCGTTATTCAACTATGACAGGGTAAAATCGGTTTTGCATTCTATCACCCCTTTAATTGTTAATTTCTGGTTGAAATAGGATGTTATAGCAGGAGGAACTATTTACAAATGCTGTATGCATACTTCTTTGTTGCTACATACTTTAAAATGATTTTCTAACGATTTTCATGTAACGTGTGCACCCTTGAGATTAAAATAGGACCACTACAACGAAAAATGAGCTCAAAATGTGTTCAACTGTGTCCAACCCCTGTAGGCAATACATTGTGGGTTAGGGAATTAACCAGCAGCGTGGAGGAAAAAGTAATTAATCATTTCGGTGAGATTTTAATGATTTTCTGGCTGCACTATAATGGCATTGAGTGATTGATTGAAAAATCAAAATCAAATCAAATCAAATCAAAACAAATTCTGTGCCACTTTTGGAATGAATGGCTGGCTGCCCAGCTTATATGCAAATTAATGTCATACTGCATTGTGTTACCCATCTTCTGTGTTACTTGTGATAAAATGCCATTTTCCATCATTAGTATCTGAAACTGGATGACTGGCTGGCTTATTGATCGACAAATCAAATGTGTCTTTGGATGGCAAACTGGCTGGCTGACTGATTTGCAGGCTGGCGCAGCAAACAAGCGTCACTCTTCATCAGCAGCAGTGTCAGCACATGTAAGATTTATGACTTAGTCCACCTGGTAATTATAAAGAGTCACTTGTTTCATGAAGCGAGGTGACATGACAGCTGCCACAACATTGGTTGGTGGAGATGGAGAGGAGCAATGGACGGGCTGCCGGTGGGAAATTAACAGAGTGGAAAGGACTTGAAGGGAGTAAAGCAGGAGTGAGAAGAAGAGGCTGGAGCAGTAATGAGGGGAGGAAGACAGAGCCTGGCAATAGGTGTGTGTGTGTGTGTGTGTGAGAAAAGTGAGAGGGAGAGATGATGATGAGGCACTGAAGAAGTTGTCTGTCACACTTTCTCTTAGCAAATGCATCAACAGATTGTCTTATTGAATCAAAATTGTGTAATTATACTGCTCATGACATAAATGCCTTCTTGCCATGTCCACCCAAACACACGCACACACACTCACTTACTCGCTCGCTCACTCACTCACTCGCACACCCACATACAGGATTAGAAGTAATTCAGCATTTGCACTGCACCCTGGCTCTTCAATGATTCATGTATTTCACACAAACCATTGCACACAAACAATTTAAAAATAACCTTTGCACTAGCAAACCTAAATTATGTAAATGGAATATATATATATATAATATATTCAATGACTTTTTTTCAGATGGACTTAAATAAACAGAAGCAGTGCAAGTAGTGGGTTCAAAGCTCTACACCCATGCAAAGTAACCTTTAACCCTGAGGGGTTTTGCTAGTCTAATTTGACAAAAAAAAAGCCTTGTCACATAATGTGCTTTGTTTCTAAAGAACAAAGCCGATGTGAGATGATGAGTTTTACAGGCTTCATTTACAGTATTATCTCTAAATTTGAGTTGGAAAAGACTAATTTGCTTTCCTATCTTGGCAACTGTAAAAGTTATTAAACAATGCTAAGCTGCTCAACTGTCTGAAGTAGGAGGCACCACAGTGCAGTTTTGAGGCTAGTTATAGCTTAACTAGTACAAGCATAACACACCCAACTCTACAAATGAACTGTTGATGGTCGAATTGCAATGTGGTTAATGTAGGCACCATATTTTGACAGTGAAGAAGAATGGCTGGAGTAAAATAAACAATATGTTTGGTTGTGCTACATCGAGTGCAATGCTCAATTGCTGAAGTACTCTTTTAAGGTAACGTTGGAGTTTGGGCTTATACCCAGGCTCTAGGTCACAGACACTAAAGTGTGCCTTAGGATTACAGTTTGTCATGTGATAGTTGTTTATCAACAAACCTACCCAAAAATGCTAATTTATTGAATTGAAAATTAAGGACAATATAGCCAAATGTATTTTCCTACTGTTTGTTGCCTTATATACATCTGGTTCACACAGTGATCAGCGTTACACACACACACACACACACACACACACACACACACACACACACACACACACACACACACACACACACACACACACACACACACACACACACATATGCAGTCTGTGTATGCACACACACTGCTGTGAAGCATGATGTTGCAGCACTTGGTATATCCCATGGAAATATTTGATTTGTTTTTGAGAGTGATGGTGCAGTCTGTTATAAATAGTTCTCCCTAAAAGCTAAAAAACACTATCTGCTATTGATTAGCTGTCAGCACATGTTAAAGCTCACTGTCGCTGGTTACACAGTCTGCACTGGTAGGCTGAGCCAGAGAGAGAAAGAGAGAGTGAGAGAGAGAGACAGAGAGAGAGAGAGGGGGAGAGAGGCAGTGAGAGAGAGGGGGAGAGAGAGAGAGAGAGATACAGAGAGAGCAAAATGCATCCACAAGCTCTATCCTCTATGTTTTTTATGATGCAAATGCCAATTCCATGCTGATATATGAATAACTACACACACTGACACACAAATTACAGACAAACTCTTTCCCACACACACACGCATGTGCACACACTGTAGCAATTCAACATTTGCTCTGCTTCCGCTGACTTGAATCATTCATAGATTAGGAAATTCTGAATTCCATTGTGAAATCACTGGTTTATTGAAGCTGTAGTGACCACCTAGCATGGTTTAAACACGCTACAACTTTTGAAGTCTGCCCTATTGGTCACCTGTTTTTTTTGTTTTACCTCCAAAAACACAATATCAGTCTTTATTTGTGAATTTTCCGAGCACTAAATCATTATCGGTCTGAGATTAATTTATTTGTCATAGTTCCTTGTGTACTTACATACATAAAGAAGACTGTTCTCCAACACCACTTGCAGTGCAACAGGAAAAAACACCAATCATACAGACGTATGCAAGAATACATACATAGGACTTAAATATATAAAACTACATAAAAAACATTTAAAAACTGTTAAAACCTGTCAACGGTACAGTATGTCAAAGTGCTGTAGTATGTAGTTGGCACGGCAGTGTGTTAAAGTGTTATGGTGCTCAACACAGATCATGTAAAGTGGTGATGTGCATTTAGTACAGTCCTTTTAGATCAGATTATAGCTTGGGGTGGTGGGTGAGGGTGCACACAGTCTATTTACAATCCTCACTGCATGTGGAAAGACGCTATTGAGCATCCTGCTGGATCTGGTGCTGATGCTCCTGTACCTTTTCCCTGATGGCAGAAAGGAGAACAGGCTGTGGGAGGGGTGCTGAGGGTCCTTAATCATGCTGGTGGCTCTGTGAGCCGTGGTGAAACAGCTCTAGCAGGAGGGGAAGGGGGCACCAATGATTTTACTGGCCGTCTTCACAATCCTGTGCAACCCTTATCCCTTGTGTTCCTTGTAGCTGTCGAACCAGCAAGAGAGGCCGTAAGTTAGGACCGATTTAATGGTGCCCTTGTAAAGGTGATGAAGTGTAGGTTGGGGAGACCTGCCTTTTTGAGTTTCCAGAGGGGGTAGAGCTGCTGCTGGACTTTCTTGATGATGGCTAAGGTGTTGATGGTGGAGGTCAAGTCATCTGTTATGTGAACCCCCAGGAACCTGATGGTGTTTACCCTCTCCACAGTGGCACAACCGATGGTCAGCGGCATGTGATGGGACTTGCCAGCCCTCCTCCTAAGTCAATCACCATCTCTTTTGTTTTTTCCACTTTGGCTCACTTTGCTCACATCTTGTGTAAAAAAAGCAGTTTGCTGGGAAATGATGTCTTCTGGGAAAAAAGATCTGCCACAAACAAAAGAGTTTAGTTTTTTGTATGTTTTAGACACTTTTTTTAGACATCATGAAAAGCCACTGCTTTACATTATAATACCAGTTGCCTTCAATAACCACCAGATATGGCTTTGTCGTGGACAGAGTTTAGGATGATGTTCGTCATCATGGTTTTTGCAGCCACTTTAAGATATAAGGAATATAGTGACAACTAGAAACCGTTGGACAGTTGCTTATGTCATAAAGTTTCTACCCATACATGCTCAGCCGTGTTCTGCCAAATGTTTCTGTGGAGCTGCACTGTGCATGTGCATGAGAGTGATCGTACTGGACAGCTTCCAGGTGTTCATGCGTATGTGAAAGTGTGGGCATGGAGCAGAGTGTCGCTCACCATTGTAGTGGTAGTTGGGGTAGTATGAGCATTTTTGTAGCAGTGGAATAAACTGTTTCTTTTCATGGTGCAAGGAAATCTATAGTATGTTAAAATAGATTAACAGCACTTGTTTACCTGAGAAGGACCTATTGTGCCCGTGCTGCAAGAAGGAGGTACAGGTGTGTTTTTGTGTGTACAAATCCTGTGACTTTAACACTGGAGTCCACTATTTGCATCCTGTTTCTTACCAGCTGTCCACTTTAAACCAGACTTAGAACAAACCAACGTTGTTATGCCTAAACCTATATACAAAATGTAACCATAGTGGTTGCAGATCAAAAATGTATATATGAATCATTTTTGTAATGGTTGTATGGGTTTTTGGATTGGCAGGGCATTGACAAACAATGTAATTCTGCCAATAGAATTTTCAGATTAGAAAACACTCATATCAATTGTTTTAGGCAACAACAAACAACCAATTCTGTCTTTTAATTTGAACAGTTTGTGGAGGAAATGCTCCTGGATGAATAGTAAGAGATAACTTCCTCAAACTGGCCACAGATATTTTACATGACATACTAACTATAATCTCTCTCTGAAGTATGGAGAAGCAGGAGTGACTGGAACGGTGATTGCTTGGTGTTAAGGATGTGGAACCAAGCAATATACAGCTTATGTTGTACAGTGAGGCTAACATCGGTATCAGCCTGTCGTCCATGTGATTTCTGGCAAACACCAGGGACGACACCAGAATCAGCACCTTGGACAGGGCCCGTGACACTATGAGCTGCAATTTGAATTGCGATATCCTAAGTCTTTGGTAGGTACACAATCGTTAATTGAACTGAAATATAATGGGTCCCAGGAAGGTGCTCCTAACAAGTGTGTCTGCTCTATGATGCCACTAAACTCTTCTCTCATACCCTTAAAATCTGCAACAACAGCAAAGACACAATTACATGTAATTCTAAATGTCACAAATGGGCTTATAGCCTACCTACTTATCAACTTTAAGTGTTAACGTTCTTCTCTACAGTTATAACTGAATGATGATTTATTACAGTTTTTTACAATCACTGTGGCACTAATTTCAGAACCTTGACGTCATTTTTCAACACTCTAGACACAAAACTCACAACAAATGATCAAAATGCACATTTTTCAAAACTCTAACACTTTTTTCAATTGCTTGGATACAATACACATACACCTGAGATCATTCGTTCATATAACAAAGATCACCTGTTCAATATGACACAACTTAACATCAAAGTACTACTATTTCAAAAAGCAATTCACACATTACATTTCAGATGATTGTCTATTCATTTCATTACAATCATCTAACTATCAATTCATACAACTACTCAAAATGATAGTTAACTGTTGCATTACTCTTAATGCATAGTTGTATGGAAAGAGACAAACAATATTCCATGTTTAGATCATGAAAGTTTCAAGATAACGAGATTCATTGTCACCAATTAGCGTGGAGCATGGACCAATTAGAATACATTATCTATGGATGTAATATTTCATCATCCTTCTTTACTGTAATGTACTACTGTTTACAGTATCAGACACTGTTTCTATGGTCCCATGTACTACCTTTCAGACTATTTACTGTATTGACAGTACTGCACTGTATGGATGCAGGCCCTTGGAATTGCTTGTCCAATTCTGCCAACTCATTACTGATGATGAGAATTTGTATACTTACCTGTATACTGTAAATAAAGGGTAAATACAGTGTATATATATATATATATATATATATATATATATATATATATATATGTATGTATATATATATATATGTATATGTATATATATATATATGTGTATATATATATATATATATATATATATATATATATATATATATATATATATATATATATATATATATATATATATATATATATATATATATATACACTGCACCACATTGGTCTGTAGTATTCTCTCTACTACTGCAGTACTTTTACAGGGATAAATTTATATGTAGTACCATAATGAAACATGTATCACCTATTTTGTACTACAATATTTAATGATTGTACGAACGATGACACAGTGAAACTATGGGTAGCTTGTGTGTGGGTGATCTAAAGTAACGTTTCAATGGTATTTCACAATAAATTAGTTTTTTGAATCAGTGATTGTGCAAGTGCAATATTTCTTTAAATATATGAATGCACAATGCAATGTTTTGAACATTGGACAGCCTGTGTTACAAGTGATGACCATTTTGAGATTTGTGTCTAGAGTTTTGAAAAATGACAACAAGGTTCTGAAATTAGTAGCAAAGTGATTGTAAAAAAACTGTAACATACCTGGGAGTTACATAACAGTCATTGTTGTAGATGGTTATAGTCTATCTATGGGGACAGAACTGTGTGTGTGTGTGTGTGTGTGTGTGTGTGTGTGTGTGTGTGTGTGTGTATGTGTGTGTGTGTGTATATATATATATATATGTGTGTGTGTGTGTGTGTGTGTGTGTGTGTGTGTGTGTGTGTGTGTGTGTGTGTGTGTGTGTGTGTGTGTGTGTGTGTGTGTGTGGTTAACCACACCGAAATAAAAAGTACAGAGCTCATCAAGACTCATAGTACTCAGAGGGAAATGCATCAAAACATGAAATACACTGGAGAATCCACAAATACACATAAAGCACAAAATAAAATTAAGAATAAAATAAATTGGAACATAAAATATTACATATTATGTAATTATTATATATATAAAAAACATTGTATAGACGCAATGGAGTGTAAAATTAAATGTGCTATGTGTTTGGCATTTGTGAAGAAACTGGCTCAGCAATGATTTGTTGAGCATAATGGCACGATCCTGTCAACCTGATGATTACAAAACGGATAACTAAAGAGTGAGATGGATACAGTTTTTCTACATCCATATTCATGTCAGTATTTAATATTCAGGGAAGTTTAGCATTGCTTTCTACTAAACAAGCATATGACCTTGTTGCCCCGGTGTGAGCTTTAAAGGCAGTCACTGTACAAAACAGAGAGTACATGCTGCCTGAGAGGCTTGATAAAAGATAGAAAAGTCACGTGTAGTGCAGCAGTCTCAAAATCATATACAAGCATACAAGCCCTTACAACTTCGTGAACAAGTTTGAGGTGATGCAGAAATACAACTCAGAAAATGCACTCAAACCTAACACGTTTTTTGAAAGGGTGAGACTATTTGCACCCCTGGTACAATTAGCAGTGTATGCTATTTGCACCCCTGGTACAATTAGCAGTATGCTATTTGTACCCTGGTGCAATTAGAAGTGTATGCTATTTGCACCCCTGGTACAATTAGAAGTGTATGCTATTTGCACCCCTGGTACAATTAGAAGTGTATGCTATTTGCACCCCTGGTACAATTAGCAGTATGCTATTTGTACCCTGGTGCAATTAGAAGTGTATGCTATTTGCACCCCTGGTACAATTAGAAGTGTATGCTATTTGCACCCCTGGTACAAATATCAATGTATGCTATTTGCACCCCTGTGCATTTACAGTACCTTGGCATATATTTACACACAATTATCCATACTACTCATGTATTACACCTTTTTGGAATATTATCGCCCTGACATTCTTACCCTAACCATAACCATCCCACTCCTCTTGCCTAAACCTAACCAACCCAACCAGAGCAGGCATATTCATGAGTCTTCCCCTACCACCCCCGCAAAAAAACAAAAACGCGTTCGCGGGTCCTGACTTGCGCAATTGCATGCAAATTATCCAATCCAAATTTAAAAAAATAAGATCACCACACAGGGGAATCGAAGTCCAAACTCCCATACCAAAGGCAAGCACACTAACCACTCACCTAGCAGTTCTTGCAGGAAGTTGAACAACTTTTTACCACTTGGTTTCTTCAAGCCTCGGTTGCTAGGTAACCATACTGTATACAAAAAAATAGGTACTAACTAACAAACTAATGTGCACACTATGCTTTCACTGAAGACAGAAAGCGCAACTGTAGTATCCATTTTCCGCTAGAAATTCAATTGTTATAAACTTTAGAGACAAAACTTCCCTAATATGCCAGTTTCTGCGGTCATGGAAGATGAACGTCCGCCATGATTTCGGTGCACGCGAGCAACGTTTTTTTGTTGTTACGTCACAGGGTGTAAATCATTGACATATATATAATGGACCAACAGAGCCCCTTGCTCTGGACGGAGACCAGTGAAGGATATTAGAAGCACTTTTCCGGTGATGGCCAGCTTTACTGCGCAGCCTCCAACTGAGAGAGACAGCGTAAATGTGACGTGAGCAACGTGTCTGAAAGTTGTAAGTGTTCTGGTAGCTGTGCCAAGAGAAATCTCAATCATTCCCAATCTTACAGAGACGGAGAGTGTAGGTATATGTAAGGAGATAACATAAGCACAGGCTAATTATTGCTAACTAACATGCTAGTTAACATTAGTAATTAAACCTAAACAGCTAACATAAGTCGAAACTGCCTGCGAGCTTCTCCTGTACTATACGGTAATTCCTCTACTGTGCGACAGTAAGTCACTTGGTTATGACACAATCGTTAGCCTATTTTTACAAAAACGTCTGCTACGGAGCCATAACGTGAGATACAAGGTAATGGAGCCTTTTATACGTTGTTGTGTTTCTTTAGAACTAAACAATGGACAAATAGAGTCTTTAAACGCTTCAGATGTAAAGTTATTCTCAGTCAAGTGACGTTAAAAAAAAATGGCGGTCAGCGGAATGCTAACAGGAGGTGATGGCCAGTTAGCAACAAAATGGCGCCATGATGGCTCGAGTTCTGAAGCGAAGCTTACCCCCTTGGTGTAAATAGCTCAGCTGTGTGGCCGAGGCTATTCGTACCGGGGGTGCAAATAGACACTCCGTTTTTGAAATCTAAATCCACTGATTGGAAATTGTGTGATATTACATGCAGAGGAGAGTTGTTCTTGTCATTTAGGACAAGCCAAACTCTTTGCCCAGATTACAAGCTCCTGCCCATGCCTTTTAATTACATCCTGATACCTTTCTTAGGTTTAACCTGGGTAGTGTTAAGAATTCTCTAATAGACGCGTTCGTTCTGATTTCTGGAGGAGAAAGGAGTGGCTGGTGGTCGAATTGAAAGTCAAGCAAGAGGTTTAATAAAACAACATGAAAACGACAGTCAAAACACAATAAATCATAAGACACGAAACACTGCCAGCAGCAGACTGCAAACATGATTCCCCTTGCGGGGACACAGATTGCAGCCATGCGACATGACAAAACAATACACTGTAAACAGTGGACTCCAACCTGCTTCCCTTGCGGGTCACAGATTGAAGTCTTGAATCTTACTCAGTATCAGAATTATATCCCTTGGAATTGTGGGTGTTTCCCTGAATGGAAACTGTCCCAGGTTAAAGACACACCTCTGATTTCAGGTTTACTCCAGGTCACAGACAAAGGTCGTTTCACATGGTAGTGCCGATTCGGTTAAAGTTTACATTTCCTTTGTTCTAATCATGTCTGGCCCTAGCAGGGAGTGGCTCCCCAAAAGCAGAAACAATAGTTACCTTTCCTGTGGGGACAATGAGTCTTCTTCATATGCTAAATGTCAGACATGACCTGATTAATTCTTTAGAAGCTAGGTTTTGGGTGAGGCAGTCAAATGCTGATTAGTGTAGTTATTTGATTAGATCTACCTACAAGCTGCATAACCAAAAGTACATTGTTTTAACTTTTTTAACTTCAACAGTAGTGATTGAACACATTGATAGCTATAGCAAGAATCGTAACCAAAATCTGATATACCAGCTGACTGTGTTTGTCAAGATCAAACACACTCCAGTTTGTAAGGTCAAAACACATCACAGCATGTGCACAACACATCTTGTTTGTTAAAGGTGCAATATGTAATATTGTATGTAATACTGGCAGCTAGCGGTTAAAATAGTTACTGCACTACCAATTCAAAATACTGGAGAGTCGTTTCCCCCGCCGCCTCCTGCCCAGACTCGAAGTTCACGTTGGTTGCCAGGCTGAGACCGCAGCATTCACAACAATGTTGCTAGACGCTCTTCTCACATAGCCAGACATTACTCCACAGCACAGCAGAGTAGCTAACGTTAGATGCTAGTCTCACATAGCCAGACATTACTTCACAGTACAGCAGAGTAGCTAACGTTAGATGCTAGTCTCACATAGCCAGACATTACTCCACAGCACAGCAGAGTAGCTAACGTTAGATGCTAGTCTCACATAGCCAGACATTACTCCACAGCACAGCGGACTAGCTAACGTTAGATGCTGGCTATATTGACAGTCATAAAAGCCCGTGCTCACGCGGAGCTCTGTAACCAACTGACAGACACACTTTTTCGGCTTAAAATTACAGTATGAACCGCTAAAAACACAACAACATCACCGTCTTCCTACACGCCAGTCAGGCACACTTCCTCGGCTTAGAATTACAATACGAAATGCTAAAAATACCACTACCTTGCCGACGGAACACACTTCATTGGCTTAGAATTACGGCAACAATCGCTAAACACACTGCAAACTCACAGTCCTCTCTTCCCGATTTACAGCCCCCCTCTCGTGGCTTAAAATAACTCACCGTTGTCGGCTCCAGACGCTTAACTACACGTTGTAAACAGCCATGGGCTGCTTACCTGGTCCTCCGGTAACGTTAGCAGTTAGCAGGGTTAGCATGGCGGCGTTAGCCAGGACCAGTCGGGATCACTTTACTGGCTGGGTCTCAATTGTTTTTGCGAGTAACCAACTCGGGTACTCTAGCTATATAATAAAATGTGAGTACACAAATGTTGAAATGACATAAAATGCCCGTCCCTAGTGGCTGTGATAAATTAGCCTGAAGCTATGCTTACCTGTTCAGGAGGAAATAAGCAGACGTGTATAGTCCAGGTGCCAGAAAGTAAAAATCCTGCCATGTTTTTGGATCTGCCTCTACATCTAGAACAGGTGTTTTCACTAACAAGCTCATCTACCTGGTAGAGGAGCTGGTTTAGTGATGGTTGGGACAGCTGCTGGACAGGATTTCTACTTTCTGGTACCTGGACTATACACCTCTGTAAATAAGCCAATTCTGCGTCCTTTTGGGATCTAAGCTGTCTCCATCTTTCAAATACATCTCCAATATTTAGCAGGGGGTTGTTACGTCTCTGGTCACGCAACTGTTAGAAACATGCTGTTTTCTTTTTTTTAGGTCGGGTAGAATCTATCTCCGTTGATCCTGTTTGTTTGTGTGCTGCTTTCATGGCTGTACTCAGACCCGTCGCTAGACCTCAGTCTTAAGGGGGGCACATGAAATACATGGGGGGGCACAATTATTATTGGCGTACAGTACGTATATGTATAATAATCATATACTCTTGTTATACTATTCGCACGTAATCATCACGTTAAACATAACCAACAGCAATATGACCAGGTAGCCTATATAGCCTACAACACATTACATAGAAGCAATGTTATGAATATACATAAAACACTTGACAACATATTAGATGTAACACCAGAAGCATCTCTCAAACATTGCATTTTAAAGCAGTCAACAGAAGGATATGCATTGCTATGCATGTGCCATGAGACACGCACGCACGCACACACACACACACACACACACACACACACACACACACACACACACACACACACACACACACACACACACAGAGACTTTGAACCTACCGGTACTTTGAGTGGAGACAGCATGTCCTCTCTTCAGACCCTCCTGTCATTTGAAGCTGCATGCTTATTTAAGCCCTTGTCTGTAAATCTTAAACCCCTTAATGAAGAAGGTCGCGTCCGATGATACAGATGTGAATTTCCTGCAGGCATAACAAAATGCGGAGTCCTTTTCCACCGAGTAGCCTACGCAAGCCAGTCCCTGTTCAAATACCAGCTACAGCTACGTTTTTTTTTAACCAAACATTTTGACTGGATATTTCCTCAACACAACCTGTTTGGGTTTATCCGTCACACCCCCTGATTCAACAGTTAGTTGTGGCCCAAATGCTGCCCCAGTCACAGTTGCACTTGGACTGCAGGTCCTGCCAGGCCCAGGGTCGGGCTCCACGGAGCTACTAGCATCAGGCTCAGACTGTCGTCCAGGGGCTCCTTCTCCAACGACAACATCAGGAGGCGTCGGTGTTGTATCCAATTTGGCAGAGGAGAATGTTGGTGGGCTTTTCAACCACTTACCATGAGGAACTGAAGCGAGTAAGCCGGCGAAAACTCATCCAGCTTTCAAAAATGTGCGGTAACTGTTGAGCAGCTACCTATGTGGCTGTGCCACATCGTAGCCTAACTTTCTTTTAGTAAGGCCGTGATAGGCTGTTGCAGTGTAGATTCCCATCAATCAAACAAAAATCACACCATTGCTTATTTGTATTTATAATGTTTTAATGATAAAGAATGCAACATTAATGCAACACAAAATTAGCAACTATGATAATATAAAATTAAAGTAATTTTTTTAAGAGATCTGTGCCTCAAGTGGGGGGGCACAAGCATTTTTGGGGGCGGGCCCGGCCCCTTATGGCCCGCCCATAGCGACGGGTATGGCTGTACTACCGTTACAGCTGTAGCACGCTGGATTTACGTTTTTACAGGTATATCTGGCAACCCGGCCTGGCTGTCAAACTGGGCCGTTGATAACAACACACAGATCAAAACATAAACATAAATTCCGTCACGGAATGTAAATTTCAAAAAGAAAAATACTGACATTAGCATTGTTGTCAGAAAAGATAGTATTTCAGTTTAACATGTTTCCTTAATATCTGATGAGGCATTGGTGTCATTTTTGGATTTATTACAGTACAAATATTAAATATTGGACCTTTAAGTATGCATAGATAAGCCTAGGGTTTTTGGATTTTTCAATCTTTAGGGATTTTGGAAAGGATTATCTTATGATTACAGCGACTTATATCTCTAGCCAGAATAGTCTCTGTGCATAAATGTTCATTGCATTGAACAAGTGTCTGTTTGTGTTCTTTTAAAGATCTCCTCCAGAACATCTGATGCCCCTCTAACTCAAATGGTTAACACAGGACACAGGTGGCTCGAGAGCTGTGTGGTTAGAGAGTGGTCTGTCAGGAGAATCAGGAGCAAATAACACACTTGTATTTCATGCTAAAGGTCAAGTGCACACTCACAAGCATTTGAGAAAGGAAAGAGTATTTGGAAATATGTATACGTACACTCCACTTAGAAATGCCAGATGGTTGGTATTTGTCACATTGGATAAAAGTTGAATGAGTGAGTGATTAGATGTATGCTGAATGTGTCATTAGTGAAGGGTTTGCTACCTTTCTTCTTACCGTTCAATGACTGTGACTCTTGTGACACTTCAAATTAATCATACAAATAAATAACCTCTTGACTTTATTCATTTTTATAAACATACTGTAGAAGCTACTTTTCACTTTCAATCCTTCAACTGTGTATTGGAAAACAAATAAATCAAAAGGGAAACATATTTAGACAAACAATACAGTAGCTGCTTATGTCTTAACTACATTATGTTATGCATGCAGCATTCAAATGTACTGCCAACTAATTTGATCTATCTATTAATTAATGTATTTTTATTTATTTATTAAATATTATTTTATTTATTGGGCATTTCCACCTTTAATGGATAGGACAGCTAGAATATGAAAGGGGAGAGAGAGGGGGGAAGACATGCATCAAACTGTCACAGGTCTCGGACTCGAAACCCTGGACCTTCTGCGTCGAGGAATAAACCTCTACGTATGTGCACCCGCTCTACCAACTGAGCTAACCCGGCCATTATTTAATTATTTTTAAATAATGAAGCAGCGTCTTTCTGAAGCTTATGTCAACCAGCCTGCTGTATGCAATTAACAGTCTGTGCTTGCAACTTTAACACTGTAAAATAAAGTTTGAGATTACAAAACAACATGTATGATGGTAGAGGGCAAACACAAGTTGGCTATCAAACCCATTGGGATGAAGAAATAATGCAATGTTCATTCATTTGTTTGGATGCTCGTTAGCTGACTGCAAGAGATAGCTTTTTTTGGGATCATTTTACCTTTACAAACATGGGACAAGACTACTGAATATATTACACAAAATAACAACACAATGTAATGGCATGACTCAATGTTGCCAAAACACACTGTTTCTGTACATTTGTACAAGGTTGTGGATATATATAAATCTGTACATGCGGCTGCTCTGTATGGTAACTATGAATCTTTACTGGTGGGCGAGTGTGAATGATATTCCTTATTAAATCAATTAAAATCTAAACATGATGCCTTGAGCCTACCCTGTCTCCCAGAAATTATATTTATGTAATACTAATTTGCAACAACAAATACATTTAGAGTGAAATAGAATGCCACTTGTACGCACTGATATGTTCATGTTTTAAACAAGAATTATGAGAAAAGAACAGGAGGAGACAGGGAGCTTTTTTAATGATGGACCATATCGCAGCCGTGTACCTCTACATCTCTGACAGGTGTCATAATGCTGTTATGCATACTAAGGGTTTGTGACATGGCAGTGATCCGCCCTTAGGCCGTCCCAGGACAGCGGCCTCTGAAAGGAGACCTGGGTGACATGTTTTTGCTCAGACTGTCTCAGTCTTTTGCTACATCAGTACTTTGGTATAATCTCGAGGTCAATATGCCAAATTTCTGTGCATTTTTGTTGACACTAAACTATTACAAATCAGTGACTGAATGGTAAACACAACTTATTGCATCATTTACAGTGAAATAGAGGCTTGGTAAAGAGCCTACTTGTTGAGACAAGCAAAACAGACTTTTGACCCTTTAAACTGCAAAACTGTAAATTTTTGGTTGATAAAAGCCACTAGAAAATTAAGTAGGCAAAGCTAAGTTTGCCCTTGGTTCGTTTTGTTATGCAAGGCATTGCATGTCTTTTACTTTTTACTGCTGTTTTTTTATCACTTTGTGTAATACATTATGGGCTCTGAAGATAAATAACAAAAACTGTTTCTCTGCTCTTTCTTTTAAATCTGTCTCACACAGTAATTACAGCCACCTTATTTATCTAAGAATGTCAGATAAATCTATTCCACCAGGGCTCTATAATCCCCATTATTCTGAAGTGCTATTTGTTGCCAGAGATATCATCATACTGGAGTTATTTTACATTTAAAGGAGTGAATTCTGCGTCTGACTCTGTCATGATTGTATCAATCTCCAACTGCTTTCATATGTCCAAGCGCGACCCTGCAAATGGAGATATGCACGACAACGATGCACTTGAAAAAAAAATTTAATCACACACAACCATAATATATTATGGCACTTCAATGCAATAAAAACAATATATTTTGTATTGCACTTCAGAAATAAAGTTTCATAAGAAAACTGTCCCCAAATGTGTTAGTATGGGTGCCCATTTGTTGCAGTGAATGCTCTATGTGCTCAGTGCTCGATGAGTTTGGGCCAGGACAATAATTGCAGATAAGCCCTGCATAGATTAGATATCCTGACCTTAACTCCACTGATGCTGTAGAAACTCCTGCCCACACACACATTTACATTTCAACTAAAAGGCCCAAACAGGCCCATCTGGTCCAATTGGTTTTGATTATGTTGTAAAAAAACACAAAAACCGAACAAACTTAAGAGACCATGTCAGAAGGCTAAAGTGCTTTTAGCTGTTTCGAAGGGCCACAATGAAGGTGTGATGAAGGTTAAAACGAGGATAACGGCACACACTTTCAGGCAGTCAGTTAGACAGATGTGTGAGGAATGAAAAAAAGAGAGCTTGAGAGAGAAGTTCAAAACCTTCGACATTGGAAAGATGTGGGAGGAGATGTATGGCTGTCCAACAAGCACTCCTGTTGGATTATACTGGCACCTTTATACACACTAGATGGTGTCGCCCAATTGTTTAAATGTCAAATTTGACATAAACCCTTCCTATAAAAAATATTAAATGTCATCTCCTTTACCCACTTTTTTAACAAGATGGGTCCTTCTGGTGCTAAACTTAAGCTATTTACAGATCAGTCCTTTTGCATGTATAACCACTGTATATTTGCACAAATTTGTTGTAGAATCCAATGTTTTGCCTATTATACAGCAGGTATATATCCTTTATGCAATACATGCTTTTATATGGTGCTTTATGCAATGAATGCAATTATATTGCAAGTATATGCAATATTAATTGTGTGGACAATAACTCTCTTTGTCCATTCCACAATATATTTTTAAATAATTTTTTAACCCAAAAAAATAATGTTTGCTTAAAAAGACATAAATAAAAAAGAAGTTTATAATATATCATATTTCACTATCACACAAAATATCCTTTAATAAGATCCTGCTGCCATCCAGTCTTAAATTATGTGATACCATGACATTTCCTAAAGAAATGTTAAAATGTTTGATAGAGTGAAACCTGTGAGCTACAGTAGTTCAGTTGTGCTGGTACTGTGACATTTATCAAACGCACCGTTTAGAAAAAAAGGCGGTCTATTTAAATTTTCAATGAAACGCACACTCTTGTGCTCCGCTTTGTAGGTGTTTTTATATTTAAAGAACGGGGCCCTGTTTCTTGTGTAGCATTTCATAAGCAAGCTAGCCTGACTAATTGTGTTTGCATACTTTCACATATAAGCTGTTGGCCTCAAACAGCACACCGAGCAGGTAGAGGAGCTTTTCTGTCCAGCTTTTGGCAGCTCGGTTACCAAATACTAAAAGGATTACTCTCAACTGAGACACCAGAGATCACGGCTTCACTTCACTACGCCACTGTAAGTTAAGTACATGTTGCTTGTGCTAACATAGCTACTGTTTTTGGCTCTGTAGTGGTTAATAGTTTGCGCTTGTTAAGCTATGCGACTGAAGCTCGTTGTTTGTGAGCAAACTCATTTCTGCTTGTTGTGTGTTGCCGATTTACTGCAGTAGGCTGTGTTATTTTTGCAATGGTATTGTAAATGAGCTTCTTGTAGTAGCCTAGCTTAACGTTACTTTTTGTTTTGGGTGTTATCTAGCATGTGCATTATGATGCTTTAAGTAACATTACTATTGATTTACTTGGTGATAAAATGTGAATTTTATATATATATATATATATATATATATATATATATATATATATATATATATATATATATATGTGTGTGTGTGTGTGTGTGTTTGAGAATCATGATTGAATCATGATTTAGCACATATTTCCCTCCAGGTTGTTGCATTGTTTTATTTGGGTTTCCTGTTAGAAAACTGGCTCTGAGGAAGGAATACTGTATTGACTTGCAAACATGAACGTTTTTTTTCTTTAAAAGAACATATAACAATAGTTTTGTTGTTCAGCTGCTATAAGTTTTATTGTTCTCTGTCTTTCTTTTTGCTGTTTTATCACTCTTTGAGGGACAGCAGTTTTTAACTCAGCCAGGCCTGGAAATGCTTTTCATTGTACTATGTACTATTCTTCATATCTTAATCTAAATGGCATTTACGCACAGCTGCCATGTTTTGATAATCATCTGCTGCATATCAACACCATGACTTGTCAGCTACTAGTCTTGCATTGCCAGACCTATCTCCATAGCGCTGTGGAGTAAGGTCTGGCTCATGGATGCATTAAGAGGGTCTGGCTACACCGCAGATACATTCTAGAATAGGAGAAAAAACCTCATTGGGTTGTTGGCATTTTCTTAAACCAATCACAATCATCTTGTGCAGCGCTAAGTTCCGGACGCAGTGACAGTGGCTCTGCAAAACAGTCTTGGGAAGGTACTTGTTTTGGTGGAACATTTGTACCCTGCAAAAGAAAAAGTGACATACAATATTAAAGGTCCCATGGCATGAAAATTTCACTTTTTTAACATTAATATGAGTTCCCCCAGCCTGCCTATGGTCCCCCAGTGGCTAGAAATGGCGATAGGTGTAAACCGAGCCCTGGGTATCCTGCTCTGCCTTTGAGAAAATGAAAGCTCAGATGGGCCGATCTGGAATCTGCTCCTTATGAGGTCATAAGGAGCAAGGTTACCTCCCCTTTCTCTGCTTTACCCGCCCAGAGAATTTGGCCCACCCATGAGAGAGAGACATCATGGCTTTCAAACGAGCAAAGTGGCAGTTGGTCAAGGCCACACCCCCACCCTCCACCTTGCCCCCCCCTCTCTCCTCTTCAATAGCATTTAAGACACAGAAATGGCACATACTAAGGAAAGCTCATTGTGGGACTGGCTCTAGTGGCAGTAATTCTGCACCAAGGCTGAATTTTGGGAAAGAGACTTCAGATACAGTAGTAGGGGACCACTAAGGCCTATATAAAAGCATCCAAAAAGCAGCATGTCATGGGACCTTTAAATGAAGTTAACTGTTCACACAATACAGTAACGTAAGCTATTTGAATTAGCTGGATACCTGGTTAAACCTCTTTTGCTCTTACCTCTGTATAGCCATGTGTAATTCGTCCACAGCAATCCCACCAGTCGGTCCCAAAACGTCCCAGTTGGATAGTAAATGCCATTAACATTTTATTTGTAAATCTTTACAATAATTCCCTGAAAGAACCAAGCAAGCCTGCCTTATTGCACGATCCAAATTTTCTTAAAAACTTGCAATTTTCAGCGTGTAGCTTGCTAGGTCAAAATTTGTTGTTTCCCGTAGCAAAAGGCGGCAACACACAAAAAGCTGAAGGTGGGGGGCGAAGCCTGGCATCAGGCTTTATCCTGGAAATAAACTTCCGTTGATCCAGACTACCGTAGTCAGCTACAGGTCATGAAATCTAGGGATTTTAATATGCATAATTTATTATCTACTGTAGTGTCTTGGCTTGCTGTTTCATATCTGGTGGATTGCTTGGAGCATGTTTATGCAGTTTTTGGGGTTTTGTTTATTATCATCACATTATCACACTTATATCTGCTGTGCTGAGCTTGGTGTTTGCTTTTTGGGAAATGATGAGGTGAGACTGCTGGTGATTTTATTTTAAATAAATATTGATGCATATATATAGTAGATGACATAAGGTACGCATATAAGCACTTCTTATGGGCGCTCCACTACCTTTTGATTATCTCAATCATAAAGAAAATAATAACAAAAACAATAAAAAAAGTTAAATGAAAATAGAACTATGATAAGCATCACTGAAGCAAACCTCAGAGGTCAGAGTCTGGTTTTATGCAATCAATCATATTGTATAGCCTAGATTTAAAAGTGAACTCACTTTCTATTTCATTTATCAGTTTAAACAAACAGTCAAGTTCAATTTTGTTTAGCATTTTTCAAAACAATAGGATACATTCTACTTCATACCGGTGCCCCCGCTAATGCTGAACAATTATCCAGCCTTCAAAGCCTTGTAGCGGCTTTTGTTTATCATTTATCTTCGGTTGGGAGGAAACCACATGGAAATACAAAGCTGTTTAGCAGGAGATCTTTGATTGACTTTCCCATATAAATATGAATTCAACATAATATGATTTTGGAGGCGAAAGTTTATGGTGCTGTTGAACTGTATTGCATTATAAAGTGAGGTGTTTCTGTTATTTTGCATACCCAAATTCATATATGGGGATGGACAAAATAATAGATACACCTGCCAGTACACCACAAACCTCCAAAAGTATCATAAAGCCATATAAAACAATGGCATGTGTATAATTGCAGGACTGTTGTGTTAGACTGCATTAGTTTGAGCTAAGTGTACCTAATAAAGAGGCAACTGTGTAGATCAGATTTCGTCCACGTCACCCACTGCTTTCATATCATAATAGCATACTATGAAACAATCTTAAAATAATAGGCCTAGAATGCATATATTTTATATCTAAGTTAAATCCAAATTGCTGTAGAGAATTCTAAATTGATGCTCCTGCTCTAATTCGTGTCTGTGTGTCGGGTTATATGTGTGATTTATAATCTCTTTACTCAATTAAATTCCCACTAAAAGACTATCAAAATCACCAGTTCGCTGTACTGTACTGTTCACACTACAGTGCTGTCTTGTTGTCTTCTTTTCACACTACCTGACTGACCTGCATCAGGGGCTTACAAACTACAAGATCGTTCACCAGGAGGAATCCCAGAGTCAAGTTTCCAAACTATGTTTTTGTCACGAAAACGCATGCGAGAAGTAAGTTCACACATTTTTCTCGCGCCTGTGCACACACAAGAGCAGAACCAATGCTGATTTGCCTGAGATATGGGGCTTTTGTTGGGGAGCGGAAAATCAGGGCCATTAGTTTCTGGCAGGCAGCCCACATTTCCTCTGTTCAAAAGTCAGTCTTAGCAGGTCTGACAAGGCAGCCACTGATAGCATTGAGAACAGAATTATGCAGAGAGAAATACGTTTTGTATGTGAATAAAAAAAGTTGTGTTTTTAAAGGTCATACAGTACAAACTTTATAAAAGTAACTGTGTGCACATCCCACCTTCTGGCAGGTGCAGGACAAATGAAAATACTTAAAACGAAAATAATATAATGTCCGCAACACTGCTTTAAACTCCCATATTTGGGTAATAAAATGCGTTTCGGAACCCAGCTGGGTCTTCTTCAGGCAAGAAGACCCAGCTGGGTCGAAACGTTGCATTTTTATATTAAATATGGGAGTTTAAAGCAGTGTTGCGGACATTATATTATTTTCATACAGTACAAACTGTCATATAGTGTTGAAGAAACACATAATGTAATATTATGACCATGGCAAAACAACTCAAGACATGTACATGTGTGTACCGTGTGCATGTGTATGAGTGGTGCTCTGGGTTGGATGTACTGTGTGCTCACACACCTTTTCTCACAATGACTTTTGTTGGCTGTCATGTGCAATAAGAGCTAGTGACATCGGTCCACAGGCGCTACAAGCCATGAGCTCGCTGACAATCCATGTACGGCAGTGCTGTGTGCCCGTGTCTGCTGTCTGTGCGGATCTGCCATCAACATGTAACATGAAAGAAAATGTCAGATGTCAACAGCGCCAACAAGGACATTGTGACACATTTCTGTTTCATTGGTCACAGTGAGCTGCAAATGAATGGATGTTATGTAATGGAAAATTTCACCTAGCACACTACTGTAAATCTGAGAGTTTCACTGCATTTCATATTGTCTTTGTGTCGTACCCACTTTACTTTAACATGCCACATATAGGCTATTTCTGCTTCAATTTGTACTTTCTTACTCCGTATGCATTTGGGCATTAGTGTTACCTTGTCTGGCTTAGCTGCTGGAGATGCAGTTATTAAAACATGGTTTAGCTGATGTCAGGGAAATGCAAATCTGTGCATCAACCAACCTAATTTAGAAGAAAGAAGTAATGGATAGGTATATAGTGGCTGCTGGTTGAATTGTCACAGAAAATGGTGATTCTAAGAATTGTATGATCCAACTCTGGAGGCTTTCAGAGGAAATGCTGAATGTATTTGGTTGACAGTTGCAGAAATATAACCTAAACTCATTGGTTCAACTCAATAGAATAGAAAAAGCTGATAGCAGAAACCATCAGTGTCCTCATTGTTGCAGTGATAGATGTCAAGAAGTACTGATATACTGTAGTCGAAGGCACCTTGCACACTTTTTCAGAGCCAGTCATTTGATAAGGGGTATCTTATAATGCTTGTTGCTATTAAATAATTCAGCTGCTGCAGGTTGTGTCCAAGTGGTTTTGCAAGTTAAAAACCATCCTTAATGTTGTCTTTGTCCACATGCATGAATACCTTTCCTTCCCCTTTCCAAGGGAGTGAGCGTGAAGTGTGTTATGCAAGCGTGCCCTAAAAAAAGCAAAGCTGTAGGTATCTCTTTATTTAATACACTGTCGCTCATGCATTTCATTCCATTCTCTAGACTGAGGTGAGAGCTGATATTTTCGATAGTATCATCTTGCACATTTCCAATTTAAATTCAGTGTGTTTTTTTTTTTTTTTTACATTTTTGTGTTTGTTTTAAACAAGATTTTGCAATCCAGCTGAGCATTTAATTCATCCAGCTTTGTGTTGTCAGTTCTGTTGAATTTGGACAATAAAACATGAGTCCTGTTCTTCAGCAACTCAAATACAGATAGAGGGAAAGAATTCAGTTTACCATTCTGATTAACTCTATAATTATCATCAATAATAAATGGTAAATTGATAGTTAATTCAACTTTAGTTAACACTTATTTTAATGTTAACAAATAATGAAATAGTTTGCTAATTATAAGTAAGTCTATAATTTATGTTATTATAACAGTTTATTGTTACACACAACATTTTATGTATTATATTAAGTATGTGTTAATGATTACCAAATAATTTGTAAACCTTTTAAGAAATTGTTTAACAGTCAATAAAAATTATTAGGAGCCAGTTGAGCTTTTGTATAAAAAGGCACTCAAAACTGTAGATAAAAAAACCTTTCTCTTATCATCATTGCAAGATCTTAGAGAAATATAACTTACTAAGTTTTGATCATTTTTGTAAATTTTGCTCAATATGCTTAATTTAAGTACTACATGGCTTGGCACCACCCCCTCTGCTAGAGTTTATTAAATACAGACAGACTCGGATCACCAGAGCTGTTGTAAACAGGGACTGTGAGGTTCCTTTTAGAAAAACCTCCTTCAGCTATAATGCACTATCTATTAAAGGTAGTGCATTATGGAACACACTACCCCCAATTATAAGGGAATGTCCCACTCTGGCCACCTTTTTAAGAGCCAAGTAAAGGTGGGGCTTAGAGCTAACCAAATGTGCAACCACCTCTAACTGTATGTTGTACCGTATTAGCCCAGTAGAGCATACTAATGAATTGTATCTCAGTTTTAACGCTTACTAATGAATTGTCCTGTTTTCCTTTTTTTGTTTCTTTCTGTTTCTCCTTGTTTTATAGCAAATTTGACTATTGTATATCTTGTGTCCTTTTTATTGTAACTTTTGTAACCTGCCTAATGGACTACAGATGGAAATTAGCCTTTGGGCTACAATCTGGCATTTTTTTTACATGTACTGTTGTACATGTTCATCAAATGTGCATTGTCCTGAAATAATAAAATAATAAAATAAAAATACTTATTAATCATTAACTTATTATAAGCATTAGTTGCAACTTTATAATAACATCCAAATAATGTTTAAATATGGTTTACAAAACAATGATTAGCCATTGACAAAGTATTAAATATCTATCTAAATGTACTAATTATTGTATATGACACTGCACTAATGATAAAATAGCATATATTATACCATTACTAACGATAAGTAAAAATTACAATTGTATGTTGTATATATGTTAACAGTAAAATAATGACTAACTTAAGTTTAATGAACTATTAATTAACAATTTATGAATAATGGTTATTATAAAGTGTTATCCTAAAGGGTAATGTTTCTTGATATGTAAATTTAAAAGTGTTCCACACTGTGTGACAATATTACATTCTGTATCTGCTTCTTCAACCCAACATGCCATGCAGTGCCATTACATTAAGTTGAAGTATTCTAGGTGTCTCTGCATCATTTTTCTTTTAAAACAGCCTGACATATTTGGTATCTCTGGAAATAGTGGGGTCTCACTTAGAATTTCAAGTTTTCTAATGCAGATTTGAACATTTGGCTGTGCAACTTGAGTTCTACTCTCTGGTGGTGTCTGGCAGAGTTTAGGAGGTTAACACCCTGAGGCAAGAAACACAGGAAAACCGTAATTTATTTATTTCATGCTTCTTGGGAAGGACCCAAATGGAACACAAACACTGATTCATAAAGGACGAGCTTGAATTCCTACTCACAATATGAAAAACATGTAGCAGTGACATGAGTGCAAGGCACACACAACACAAACACACATAAAACATCATGCATCAGGCCGAGAGAAGAATGCCTGAGTGCTGCAGGATATTTTTTTTTAGGAAACATTTATCCTTTAACCTGGATGGACAGCCTAAACTTTAGGCCCTAAAGTATCATCATTAAGAGAGCGAGACAAATCTACATGCCTATCAACTACCCAGTAGCACGTGGAGTTCACGTAGGCTAAATGTTAGAACAGGCACTAGCAAATTGTAGAAGGGTGATATGAAGATGATAAGAAAGGCAATAGGAAGGGACATATCAAAAGAGCACATACTGTATAGAAAATAATCATTTTATTGGAAAATACTGTATATTGAGAATTAAAATCAGTTAAATGATTTTAAATATTTTAAATCCATTAGAGTGGTTCACATGAATTCATTGGAAATAAAATGCCAAAATAAGCCTACACAAATCTAATGACAAATGGGGCTATAGTGTTTAACATGGTTTATGAATGGGATTGTCCAATTAGTATTAGAGATGGTCAAATAATCTTTTTATTTAATGTTGAAAAACGAGGAGAGAGCAAGTCTGCCAGGGTTGGTCAATGTGTGTGAAAGGGGGAGGGTCCGTGAGTAATTAGTAAACTGCGTGGGTACCTACTCATGGATGTGATCTACACTCGTCTTATTTTTTGTCGTTGGTAAAAGTTAACCAGGGCGTAACATGCACATGCTGTTGCACAGCGCTGTTGTGACCATGTTCCTGTGAAAATCATGATGTTGCAGTACATAATACATTTGAGTGGTGATCCACAGCCGAAGTTCATCCATTTTTTTGCTAAAGACTGTACATTGTCACTCATCTGGCGATAGAAATGTGCTTTCCTACGATGTGACAAGAGTATGTGAATGAAACATTAAGCTGTTACATTTTACTAATTTAGAGGCTGGCTAGTAAGCTAGCCTAACTAGGAGGGCTAATTGTTTAGCGGTGCAAAGAGAGGGAGGTCTATTAATACAATACATTTTGCAGTTTTCTCTCCCTCCTGTTGTTGGGATTGGTTTCCTTCAGCTCGTAATCAGGCACTGGATAATAAGTAACCCAGCATTACCAGTAGCTACAGCCCTGCAGCCTGCTGTACCAAACCAATGCTGTGGGCTACATGTCACACTGTTAGGTCAGAAAGAGCAGTCCATTTGAACCGAGGACGACAGAGTAGAGTTTTTATACTCAGACACACAAACAAAATATAAGATGTTAAGTCAAGCTTATTTAGAGCACATTTTAAAACAGTAAATATATTATATACAGTACAGATATAATAAAGACTGCTACTGGAAATGAGCAATATAATACACCAGCTTCAGTCCCTTTTCATCAGTCACTGATTATATTCTTACAAATCTCTATTTAGGGATGTTACTTTTAGTAAAGTTTGAGATCAGTGGATAATTTAATGTTCCTCTAACTTCTTTTCTCAATATATTAATCTCTCTGGTTTAGTTTAATCAGGCTTCATCATTGCCAGCGTTCCTGACATTTTTCGGGCATGGTACGGTGTGTATATCATAGCCACAATTATCCTGCTAACACCCACTTGCCACTACAACCTTTCATTACAGCTGCACATTTCCCAAAAGAGATTCAGTGGTGATGGATGGGATGCAAACTAAGGTCATTGCCTACAAAAGTTGATAAGTGAACCAAAGCATTGAGACAGAAACATTTGACATCCATACATGACAGTCCACGTGTGGACATGTAGTTCTCCTTTGTCACAGTCATGTGGGAATGGCAACATTCAAACTATTAGCCTAAATGGGTCACCGCATTACCGCAGTACTGTATATGCATGTATGTTTGCATATATGGAGTGCATCACTAAATCAGTTTCCCCTCCAGTATGTAATCACAAATAATTCAAAAGTGCAACATAATGTTTTTGTTTAACCAGCAAATGTTACAACAGCTGGCAACATCAGCCCAGTGCTATGAGTAAGCATGCGTTTGTGCATAATATCTTACTGCATAACATTGCAGGACTGGCAGGCTGCACCGCCTCCATGGAGCAATGCTGAATTCAGCATTGTTAGCTCCCTAGGTGCTTTTTAAATATGTCAAGTCAAATCCATTATGAATTTGCATAATGCATGTATTAGCTATAATCATCTCAATAATTTGTACAAAACCCCAAAAACCCCAATGGAAAAACAAGGTAGAAATGGAGTGACCCTGCCCGGAGGAAGCCCGGGGCCCCCGTCTGGAGCCAGGCCCAGACGGCGGGCTCGTCGGCGAGCGCCTGGTGGCCGGGTTTGCCACGGAGCCCGGCCGGGCACAGCCCGAACAAGCTACGTGGCTCCCATCTCTCCAGCCCATGGGCCCACCACCTGTGGGAGGAACCGCTGGGGTCGGGTGCGCTGCCACATGGGTGGCAGTGAAGGTCAGGGGCCTCGACGGACCAGACCCGGGCAGCAGACGCTGGCTCTGGGGGACGTGGAACGTCACCTCTGTGTGGGGGAAGGAGCCGGAACTGGTGCGGGAGGTGGAGCGCTACCGGTTAGATCTGGTGGGGCTTACCTCTACGCACAGTCTCGGTTCTGGAACTGTACTCCTGGATAGGGGTTGGACTCTTTTCTTCTCCGGAGTTGCTCAGGGTGTGCGGCCCGGGCGGGTGTGGGGATACTAACAAGCCCCCGGCTGAGGCCGCGTCGCGTGGAGTGTTTACCCCGGTGGACGAGAGGGTCGCCTCACGCCTGCGCGGGTTGTGGGGAAAACTCTGACTGTTGTTTGTGCATATGCACCAAACAGGAGTTCGAGTATTCGGCCTTCTTGGAGACCTTGAGTGGAGTCCTGCATGGGGCGCCAGTGGGGGAATCCATTGTTCTGCTGGGGGACTTCGGCACACGATCGGGCAATGATGGAGACACCTGGAGAGCGTGATTGGGAGGAACCGGCCTCCCTGATCTAAACCAGAGCGGTTGTTTGTTGTTGGACTTCTGTGCTAGTCATGGATTGTCTATAAACGAACACCATGTTCCGACATAGGGATGCTCATAAGTGTACCTGGTACCAGAGCACCCTAGGCCGAAGGTCAATGATCGATTTTATAATCGTTTCATCTGATCTGAGGCCGTATGTTTTGAACCTCGGGTGAAGAGAGGGGCAGAGCTGTCAACCGATCACCATCTGGTGGTGAGTTGGGTCAGGGGTGGGGAAGACTCTGGACAGACCTGGTAAGCCCAAACGTGTAGTGCGGGTAAATTGGGAACGTCTGGAGGAGGCCCCTGTCCAACGGACTTTCAACTCGCACCTCGGCGGAGCTTTTTTTTCGTGCATCCCTGTGGAGGCTGGGGGCATTGAACTAGAGTGGACAATGTTCAAAGTTTCCATTGCTGAAGCTGCGCGGGCGGGCTGTGGTCTTAGGGTCTTAGGTGCCTCAAGGGCGGTAACCCACGAACACCGTGGTGGACACCGGTGGTCAGGGAAGCCGTCCGACTGAAGAAGGAGTCTTTCCGGGATATGTTATCCCAGAGGACTCCGGAGGCAGTTGCAGGGTACCGAAGGGCCCGAAGGGCTGCAGCCTCTGCCGTGAAAGAGGCAAAGCAGCGGGTGTGGGAGAAGTTTGGAGAAGACATGGAGAAGGACTTTCGGTCGGCACCAAAGTGCTTCTGGAAAACTGTTCGCCACCTCAGGAGGCGGGGGAACCATCCAAGCTGTGTACAGTAAGGATGGGACACTGTTGACCTCAACTGAGGAGGTAATAGAGGCGGTGGAAGGAGCATTTTGAGGAACTCCTGAATCCGACAATGCCCCCCTCTATGTTAGAGGCAGAGCTGGAGGATGATGGGGGATTGGCTCGATTTCCGGCGGAAGTCACTGATGTAGTCAAACAACTCCACAGTGGCAAAGCCCCGGGAGGGTTGATGAGATCCGTCCAGAAATGCTCAAGGCTCTGGGTGTGGAGGGGCTGTCCTGGTTGACACGTCTCTTCAACATTGCGTGGAAGTCTGGAACAGTGCCAAAGGAGTGGCAGACTGGGGTGGTGGTTCCCCTTTTTAAAAAGGGGGACCAGAGGGTGTGTGCCAATTACAGGGGTATCACACTTCTCAGCCTCCCTGGTAAAGTCTACTCCAAGGTGCTGGAAAGGAGGGTTCGGCCGATAGTCGAACCTCAGGTTGAGGAGGAACAATGCGGATTCCGTCCTGGTCGTGGAACAACGGACCAGCTCTTCACTCTCGCAAGGATCCTGGAGGGGGCCTGGGAGTATGCCCAACCGGTCTACATGTGTTTTGTGGATTTGGAGAAGGCGTATGACCGGGTCCCCCGGGAGATACTGTGGGAGGTGCTGCGGGAGTATGGGGTGAGGGGTCTCTACTCAGGGCCATCCAATCTCTGTACGACCAAAGTGAGAGCTGTGTCCGGGTTCTCGGCGGTAAGTCGGACTCGTTTCAGGTGAGGGTTGGCCTCCGCCAGGGCTGCGCTTTGTCACCAATCCTGTTTGTAATATTTATGGACAGGATATCGAGGCGTAGTCGGGGTGGGGAGGGGTTGCGGTCCGGTGGGCGGGGGGTACGTATTGCTGCTGCTTTTGCAGATGATGTGGTCCTGATGGCATCATCGGCCTGCAACCTTCAGCACTCACTGGATCGGTTCGCAGCCGAAGTGAAGCGGTTGGGATGAGGATCAGCACCTCTAAATCGGAGGCCATGGTTCTCAGCAGGAAACCGATGGAATGCCTTCTCCAGGTAGGGAATGAGTCCTTACCCCAAGTGAAGGAGTTCAAGTACCTTGGGGTTTTGGTCCGCAGTGAGGGGACAATGGAGCGGGAGATTGGTCGGAGAATCGGCGCAGCCGGGTGCGGTATTACATTCCATCTATCGCACGCGTGGAGAGCTGAGCCAGAAGGCAAAGCTCTCGATCTACCGGTCAGTTTTCGTTCCTACCCTCACCTATGGTCATGAAGGCTGGGTCATGACCAAAAGAACGAGATCCAGGTGTGCAAGCGGCGCGAAATGGGTTTCCTTCAGGAGGGTGGCTGGCGTCTCCCTTATAGATAGGGTGAGAAGCTCAGTCATCCGTGAGGAGCTCGGAGTAGAGCCACTGCTCCTTTGCTGCGTCGAAGGAGCCCAGTTGAGGTGGTTCGGGCATCTGGTGAGGATGCCCCTGGGGCCTCCCTAGGAAGGTGTTCCAGGCACGTCCAGCTGGGAGGAGGCCTCGGGGAAGACCCAGGACTAGGTGGAGGGATTATATCTCCAACCTGGCCTGGGAACGCCTCGGGATCCCCCAGTCGGAGCTGGTTAATGTTGCTCGGGAAAGGGAAGTTTGGGGTCCCCTGCTGGAGCTGCTCCCCCCGCGACCCGACACCGGATAAGCGGACGAAGATGGATGGATGGATGGATAATTTGTACATTTCAACCAAACACTGTAAAACAACTGCAGAGTAAAAATAGACAATTATATAATTTATAATACATTTTTCTATCAAATTTATTTTTCCTTTGGAATAAGTAGCACAGCTTTTGCAGCACAATACAACACACTACTATTCAGCAACAACAGAGAGGTTATATAGCATATGTCTGACTGAGTAACTAAAAAACTAGTGCACTGAGTATAATGCAGGAAACAGACTGTGAAATATGTCAGTGGATGATCACAACTAAATACAGAAACTGATGAGGTAAATGGCAGGAGCTGCAACACTAGCTTTCATTGGTAAATGTGCCTGTGCAAGATAAACAACCATACTTTAACACCACTCACCAACACCAATTACTTTCAGTATCCCCACATTACATGATCAAAGTAGGGCTGGGCCATTAAACAATCCTGCACGTGATTGCGATAAAATTCAGGTCGATAACGACGATAAGCTTTGGATATATTCACCCGATAACACAACTGCCAGAGTCTGCCTTTTAGGTTTGGATGCCGGACACGGCCACAAACTTCTGTGAGCATTTGAGTTGCCGGTGTTGTGTCAAAATGTGTTTCCCCGCTAAATCGTGTTTTCCTCCTGTTAAAATGTGTAGTACCCCCAGTCATAGTTATAGTTAGAGATAGGTTTGTTTCCGGTTAGGGCTGGACCTAATTCGAATATTCGAATATTCGTTCGGTGGGTTGGTATTCGATTTGAAACTTTGACATTCGAATATTCGTTTTTTTTTTTGCACAACCTGGCATCCCCCTCCAAACGGTTCTCTTTTACAATTTTCTTATATAGCCTAGCCATTTTAATAGAATGGACAACCCAACCTCGTTATACCTAATAAATATATTTGCTTCTTTTTGGACTACTAAAGTGTTCCTGCAATGGGAGTATTCTCTGACTAGAGCGCAGAACAGCGCAGTTTGTATGGACAGAAGTGCATGCCTGAGCTTGTATTTTGGGTTAAGCTGCGTTGCTTTGACATTGTGGAAAATAAAATAATAGAAACAAAATGTATTATCCTTTTTACCTGTTATTATCAATCTAAATTAATCTACTGCGAAATATAGGTGACTTTGAGATTTTACTGGGACGTCACATCACATGCCCCAGTTAAAACGCCCATGAGTTGAACGTCATTACTGTCACGATTCAGCGAAAAGAAGAACAAAAATGACAAAAATGCCGAAGACTTCATCTGTGTGGGAGAATTTTAAATTAAGTGAGGACAAGACAAAGGCAGAGTGTCAAATATGCAATTTGAAACTGGCCTACCACAACAGCACATCAAGCTTGAGAAATCACCTGAGTTCTGTTAGTAGAACGAGCTGCTTTTATCGGCCATTTACACGTGATAAAAATGTGCACTAATTTTCATGGAAAATAACGTGACTTGCGAATAGGCTACGGCAGTTAATGACGAACAGTAAAAACGTAGCCTACTGTAGTAACAGGGGACTGTGTCCTGCAACAACAAAGCAGTTGCTTCGTCTCGCTTGTCTCTTTTACCGTGAAAAAAAGCTGCCTTCAGGTGCAGTTTGGAAATGTTGGTTTCGAAGCTTCGAATATTCGCTGTTGAAAAGCACCGAAGCTTCGAAGATCAAAAACTGGTATTCGGTACAGCCCTAGTTCCGGTTTAGGTAGGGGGAAACCCATATCAACAGGGGAACAGTCTTTAACTGCGAAAGTGGAGCCGAGGGCAATGAAAGTGATGGTGGACATGAACGTGAATTCGCCTTATCATCTCAAGCTGAAGACATTGTTGATAAAAAGAGTTACACGACGTAGGTTGTGTGGAAATGGTTTGGATTTCACAAAAGTGACGAGGAGCAGATTAAGCCGGTCTGCAAAATGTGTCGGCGTTGGTACCAACCAGGACAGGAAACGCTACAAATCTTTTCCATCACCTAAACAGGTACCCTCCCAGCGAACACACAAGAGTATCAAAATGCGGACCCAAAGCCTGCAAGTTTGGTCCAAAGTAGGAGCTCTTCTGCTAACAGCGCTAGCATTAGCCATGCTGTAGCTGCCGTACCAAAACAACAATCAACCGTGTTGTCTTTTGCGGCCATTGCCCCATATGAGAAATATTCAAAAGGAGCAAAAAAAATATAATTGTATAGCAAAATACACTTGCTTACACATGCATTTGTTTACTTTGTTTGGTTTTGTGCTATAATTTGAGATGCTTTCTTGCCAGGAGTGTTTTTACTTTAATATGTTGCTTTTAAGTTGTTTACAAAATCAAAAGAATTGTAGCCAAAACTGACTACTTACTTAGTTTGCACTTGTTTATTTTGCAGACACAAAAAAGGAAAACATAATTGTAAGATGACTCTGTAAGCTACTCTTAATTTTCTTTTGCCAGTAGAGGGGACGAATAATCTGTTGACCAGTGGGGCATCTCATAATTTGAATGTGTAATGTGAGTTCTCAAGAAAAACATTGTACTGAATATTGTAAAGGTTATTTTTATTTTATTTTTTATATATATATATATATATATATATATATATATATATATATATATATATATATATATTTTAAAGTGTATTTAAACATCCGGTTTATTCCAGCTTCAGTCAGTATGTACTTGGAACGGACAATAGCAAAATAATTATATTGTGATAAATATCGATATTGATCATAACGGGAAAATATATTGTGATCCCATGTTTTGCCATATCTTTAATTTGCAATAGCCCTAACTGAAAGTATGATCAAAGTTGGTTGTGCTTATTTAGATATACTGTCATGTTTCATGTAAATGGTGGCCTTAAAGTCATTGGAATTCATCACTGGCATCATAGGTACACTACAGTAACATTGACTACTTACTACTCAGTGTTTCCTCTAGAATTTCTTTCAGCGGTGGCGGGGGGGGGGGTGGAATTGGACATCAGTGTACGAGCTTATCTGCTAATGTTAGCTGCCGACCGTTACCTTGAAACCATCCAGCAAATAGACGGTACCGTAGGGTGATTTAACGTCACCGCTCATTTTACACACAGTTTAACAACAAAACTAAATGCTGAGTGAACATTACTCGATACGTTTTGCATGTTGGTTTTGAGCTAACCTGGAAAACATTTTTAAAACAGTAACGTTAATACAGCGTGTCGGAGGAATAACTACAGCGTTCTCCTGCAACGGGAGTCAGAGGCAGAGGGGCTGTCACCGCAGCGTTCGCTAACATTAGCTTCTTGTCTTATCTGGGGGTCTGATAAACAGTAAATTCATCAAAGTCAGTGTGCCCAACACTTTTTTCCAATAAACTGTAGCTGTCAAATTTCACGGGACCCGCTGAGTATGGATTTCATGTCGCGGCTTTCGTCGCTGTTTATCACTTATTGAGTGAAGTAGTACTCGCCCTGTTGTTTATTTGGTTGCCATGACTTCGCGAGTGATGACGTCCTGTCACTGTTCCAGTTGCTCTGCTCACCCTAGGGGGAGAGAGAGCGAATGACAGTTCGCTTGAGTTCAGTAGAGCAGACGGCTCTACGACTTTATCACTTTTCATAAACAGCCGAAGGAACGGTGGTGCGTGGTGTACATTGCGAAAACCCTGTTGTGCGTCTTTCCTATTTCTGATACCATGGCGCAGGAAATTTTACCGTGGCGCACCGCCACTATGGTATCAACATAGAGGAAACACTGTACTACTAATAACCTACTTAATTGAACCAAGCTTGAAACAAGTTCTTTCTATATTTTTCTCCCCACACATTAAATGTCTGTGGGAGGACAGCAGACCAAAGTTTCTTTCCTATACCACCGCACAAGTCTCATAAAGCTCCTCACGGGACAGTACAGTATGTAAGTTTAAGTGGCTAAATGCAGACAATGTCTGACCCAATTTAGAAATACGTGTAATTATCCTTGTATATAAAGTGTCAGGAGGTGAAGGAGCTTTAAAGAGTTCAGCATATGTAATGCACATTTTGTCTCAAGTTTCTCTCTACTTCTTCACTCCTCTCCACTTTATTCCCTGTGATGTCTACTGTAGTTGAACCTGAACCAATAAATGAAAGCTGAATCTTAAAGCCTACTACTCCATATCCTCTCTTCCATGCATGGAATCCTGATGTGATCTTTGGGCCTCAAGGAGCATAACTGAAAAGGTGAAATTTCTGGGTGCTGGATGTTTCCACTGAAGCTAAAGTCGGTACATAAAACGGAGAAAAGGGCAGCCAAATTTACACTTGCTAAAAGTCAGTAGATGTGTAGCTTGTTCCCCATCGTCATACAAAACTCATGATGTAGCGCAAGCTGCAGCCTCAGAATGAGAGCCAACATATCCAAAAATGTTCAGTGAGTACCTACTTACTCACTGCGTCTCACTCGTCAACAACGATTAGATCAGATATAATTTTAGGTTGACAGAGAACATGTCAAATATTTTTGGATTGACTTCAAACATAACAATAATTTTAAAATGTCATTGTACATGAGCTTGAAGTATTAGTAAACATGATCTCTGTAACTCACGTTTCTTTATTTAATGACCACTTTAGTGAATACTCCACACCGAGACACACCAATAATTTCTGGCTCTCCCAGAAAGTAAATAAAGCATCGCCACGGGGGGATAAAGGTCTTTCAGCACACTGCCAACCTCCCACTCTCGGGCTGAAATAGAATCACAGTAATCCCATTTTAACCAAAATGGGCTCGAGTCTGGAGAACTTGAAAAGCACATTTTGATATTTTTGTACACACTGGTAGATATCAAGAAAGTTATTTCCACAACTGGGGATTGTTGTAATGGGCTTCCTTATTACACGGAGGTGACTAATAATCACTCTACAGCATTAACTTCTCTGCAACTGCTTGTGGGTCATTAGAGCCGGTGTCCACTTAGAGGATTGGCACATCTCGATTAATCAACAGGAAACAAGTGCCTTTTTTGCTCTCTCTTCCTCTTTTCGTATCCCTTTACCCTTCTGATATTTAATAGCCTACAACAGGCATCTGTAATTGGACCCCATGAGGGCCCCATAATACAGAGAAAACCCTAATAGCATGTCATGATTTCTGCTGGGGTTTCTACAACATTGTGAACTTTTTTAAGCACTTCGCTAACTCTCCCTTTTGGAATTATTTGGCATAAGGAGACCACTGACTCACTTAGTACACATTAATTTCTTGCAGTTTACTGGCCTTATGCCATTAACTGTAAATTCATATTTTCTTCACCTCATGCTGCCAGTTAGAGCTGCTAGTGTGTAAAATTGCTCACAGCAGCTTTACACAAGACGTTAGCTTTGCAAAGGACACCTCATAAATTCTTCCCTTCTCACTCACCTTCTCTCTGTGTTATTGCGCTGCACCTTGCCAGTCATTTCGTCTGAAGGGCACAATGTTTTCTTATCTGTTGCCAATATTGCTCTATCTCTCCCGCTCCACCTCGCTCATGCTCATGTCGATCAGGGTGTTCCTTCTTTGCAATAAGTTATTAGTTCATATGACAGAAAGAAGTTGTTTTACTAACAAGCTGTTCAACAGAATATGAAATTGTGTCCTTTCTGTTCAGACCAAGGGGACAGACACTTTAGACGTCAGTGTTTCAGGTGGTATCGAAAATGCCTTAATAATGAGCCAACTTATTTTGTCTTATGTGACGAAATGTTGGCTTCAAAACTGTAGTGATTGAGGATATGGTTTATTGGCATGTTTGCTTCAAGAAGCGAAAACAATGCACTCTCAATTATTGTTTTTCTGTAAGAGAAATTCTACTTGTTTTCCTATAAAAATGCAAATTGTTGCAAGTTAGAGTATCATTTTAAAGCTACAGCTAACATTAAGTTAAGCTGTTAAGCTTAAGTTTTACACATAGGCTATTTGTTCTATTCAATCTCTGAAGATTTTACAGGCTGTATGTTACTATCAGATGATGTTTTTCAAGCTAATAGTTAGAGATGGGCAATACAGTATATCGATATTATATCGATATTAGGGCTTTGACTCCGAACTTCGTTATTCAAATATCATTCGAATATTAAAAAAATAATGATATTCGAACGAATATTAGCCAGCCCTTAATATTCGAACCTGTTATGGGCATTATTTTTTGTAAATGCGTTTGCTTGTAAACGTTGTTTTAAGTTCAGATTCCGAGGCTTTTTCACGCATTTCAAAATGTAACTACATCGCCGTTTCGGCGCCACGCATCGCCGTGGTTGCATATCGCGTGCATTCCTCCCTAATTCTCAAAAAAGCCGAAAGCTTGGCTCCCAGGGCCAGGCCCGATCAGCGGGTCTTTCTCCCTTTTCTACCTGCCTGCTCAGTGCTGCTGCATGATGAAGTGAGCACAGAAAGGAAGGGGGGGCCTTTTCCTCAAAAAAAAAAAGAGATGACACGTTTGGCCAAGTAGAGAAATACATTGTCGTGCGTGGTGGACAATACTGGCGCCTTTGCTCTTTACAGAAAGTTGTTTTCAGCTTCTACATTTCCAGAATTAGTCGCTTTTTTAAAAAATGTACGCTAAACACACACCCACCATCACACACACGCACGTACAACCATTGACATATGGTATAAACCTCGCACCACTTCTACGAGGGCTACGGTGAAAGCTCGAACTTCCTGTCGAAAGCACACTGTTTGTGTTTAATCCAGGGTCTGACTTAATTTTTTTTTTAAACTGAAGGCATTTAATGGTCAAAATATTATTAATAAATATTCGAATATATTCTAATATTAATATACAAACGAACTTCGAATATGATTTTTGGGCAAAAGTCAAATCCTTAATCGATATCGTGATATGAGACTAGATATCGTCTTAGATTTTGGATATCGTAATATCGCATAAGTGTTGTCTTTTCCTGGTTTTAAAGGCTGCATTACAGTAAAGTGATGTAGTTTTCTGAACTTACCAGACTGTTCTATTATTTGCCTTTACCCACTTAGTCATTATATCCACATTACTGATGATTATTTATCAAAAATCTCATTGTGATATTTGATTTTCTCCATGTCGCCCAGCCCTACTAATAGTGCAAATGCTAGTTAGAATTGTTACACTAGTTCAGTTAGGCTACTTTTTTGTATCATAAGTGACTGATGGACAAAATGGAAAAGCTGCAATATTTCATTGCTGACCACTACAGGGCATAAAAAAACATCAAAACAAGCTGACTGATGCACAGCCACTACCTGCTTGCCTACTTACACATCCAGCAGACATGGAGCAACATGAGCAAAATGACTGATTAATGCAGTGTTTTTTTGTTTTTTTAAACTTACATTGTAGTTATTTTACAGTGATACTGGCAGTTGTTTGTCGTCAGTCATGAACAGGAGTTCTTGACCACTTCACCATATATCCATTAGTGGAAAAGAACAGTGCTGAGATAGTAGATATTTCCTGGCCTCACAGACCTGCATTAGTTTTCCTTCCTCTCAAATTACTGTGAATTTTGGTGAGACCCATCACTCTGTCGAGAACGGCACTCAAGTCAACACACACATCCCTTTTCAATTGATTGCAGATATAACTAACCCATAAAATAAGCAGTTTTGTAATTAAAATGGTCCAGAAGGTGGTGTTTTTTTTCTTTATTCTTAAGTCAATCATGGTGGTATGCATAATTGACGCACTTCTGTCTGTACCCTCTGTATCTCTCTGGCTGACTGCGTTTTTACGTACAGTTTTTTGCCCGACAGGCATTAAGATATTTATGTCCAAGCCCGACCCGAGCCTGACACAGTTAAAATCTCTTTTTTTTTCTCATACTAATGACACATACGTGCCCACTTTTATTAAAGGGGTGATAGAATGCAAAACCGATTTTACCCTGTCATAGTTGAATGAGGACAGTTCGGTGGGTAAATAGGACATACATAGAAGCTCAAAATCCCATTGACACCCCTTTACTATGAAAATCTCATATTTTGAAACTGCCGCTGAAAACGGGCGAATCCCAACAAAGCTGGAAGTTGACGTCAACCTCCCAAAATCCGGAACCTTTGTCAGCCCATGGGTGTATTAAGAGAACGGTCACGCCCCAACATTTACATAGGCTACACAACTGACCTGAGATCAGGTAGTCTTCTGAATCTAGCTAGGTCACGCAGATCTCTGCTATTCCATTACAAAATTCACTTCTGAAACTTTTTTATGCGAGAAATCAACCATATAAAGCTCAAATATGGGCCGCTTTACGAAAATGGATGGCTAATTGCAAATTTTCTCCGACTGTGTGTCGGAGTTTAGTGCCGGTGTTGGTACTGCCTGGGTTGCTACATCGCCGCCCTGACCGCAGTGTCAGCGAGCTTCTTAGCGCAATCTTTTAACCGGCAGCCCGCAGGTTCCAGTTAATCTTATAATGGGTATGTGTGTTGAGTTATTTAAACAAACAATCGGGGAAATAAATGCCTCTTGTCCGCGAGTCTCATTGATAGAGCCACGGTGAGATGGAGTCCATCAATGAAAGCTAGCTAGCCTCCTCCTAACTCTGACATTCACAAAAATACATTCAATTGAAATCCGAAATCGGACAAGTGTTAGCTAAGCTTTGTAAGACCTTGAGGAACCTGTAATATTCATGCCGTGACGAAATTCAAACTGTAAATATACTTTAGTTATGCAAAAGTGAGCAAACATGCGATATTTCCCCATTGTAATGAATGGGACATATAGCAAGCAGCTGCTCGTCCTACAAAGAGCCTCGCGTTCATAAAAATGCCTTAAAATCAAATCGGACACAACGGTTAGCTTTATAAGACATTGGGGAATGATGTTATATAAGTGGCGTGACGAAATTCAAACTGTAAATATAATTTAGTTATGGCGACAGTATAGCTAGCTAGCTGCAGTATTTCCCCATTGTAATGAATGGGACATATAGCAAGCAGCTGCTCGTCCTACAAAGACGCCTCGCGTCCGTAAAATGCCTTAAAATCAAAATCGACACAAACGTTAACTTTAATAGACATTGGGGAATGATGTTATATAAGTGGCGTGACGAAATTCAAACCGTAAATATATTAGAGTTATGCCGGCAGCTGGCCGCGGAGCCCCGTAGTGCAGTATCCACAAAGGGTGACTTTGCGCTGGGTATGGAGCCCAGCAGGCTGCCGCTTTCTCGTCAGACTGTGTGGAGCTCCGACACGTCTTACCAAATTTGCAATTAGCCATCAATTTTTGTAAAACGGCCCATATTTCAGCTTTATATAGTTGATTTCTGCGTTAAAAAGTCTCAGAAGTGAATTTGGTAATGAAACATTGCAGTGTCTGGAATATGAGATTCTGTTCGCTTCTCTAATGTATGTGTATTGGGGATTCGCTCAACCAATCAGCTGCGTCTCTAATGTCGGTGGGTTGGCAAGTCGCTCAACCAATCAGCGCGCAGCTCATCTAAATATTCATGACCATACCATATTTGGAAGAAAAGCTCTTGTTACAAATAGGGCCAAAACACAGGGATGCATAAGGGCCAGTAAAATATCAACCAGGCCATTTTCAGCCCAACCAATGTTACATACCCCATTAGGAGACCATAAGGAACAGTGTGAAATACCCTATATAATCATTCTATCACCCCTTTAAGCAACTGTAGGAAGGCATTCGGAAATGTCAACAGATGAACGCATCAGCGCACACGGGGAAACAAGCACACGTTAACACAGGCGCGCACCTACATAATAAGCTTTTTCAAATTTAAAATGTTCAATGCCTCTCATGCCAATCATGTTGATGTGACCGAGCCCGACCCGAACCCGAACATCATTTCCAAAGATCTGTCCGAACCCATCCGGTATCCATCCTCTTGTGGACATACATGAGGTGGGTAGAAAGTTAGTCGGCTGGACTCTGACCAGACAATGGTCTAAACAGAACAGCTGATTAGTTGGATCTTCACCATGATATTTCCATTTAGCATCTGACATTACATGTAAATTGGTTTTGGGCCATCCTAGAAGCAGCGCAGTTGCTCAGTGTTTGCAGATTCAATGTGGGAGAGTTTTAATCTTCTGTACGAACTGGAAGCTCCAACTGTTCTTCAGCTCACATTTACTTTAAAACTGAAAAAATAAAATAAGACTTGTACTTTATTCAGACCTCTACTCAGTTCAACGACCATAATCCATTTCATCTTTCCACCTTAACTGTTTTTTTTCCCCTTCCACCGTCTTGACCAGTGACCTATTTCCCCATTCATCTTCTGTCCACCATCTTTTTTTAAATCTAAACTTGCCTCCCCATCCATATTCTGTCCTGTCATTTGTCCCTTGCCTCATTCATATCTCCGTATTGACCTCCTAGTGTCGTGTTGGTGGTCTCCCACTCTCTCATAATGCTTTGACCTTCTGTGCCTCCGGCAGGCCAGCCTGCACATGCACATGCACTCCCGCTCAGTGGCCGCCGGATTAAACTGCATGCTGAGAGAGTAAGAGTTTGATGGAGGGCTGCACGTCTCATCTGGGAAACTTTCTCTTTCCATCGCTCCTACACTCATTCTGTTTATCCACTTTAGCCGGTAGAATGTCCTACTGCATCTAATGCCTGGCCCACACTTTTTTTCAGATTTTTCAGATCCTAACAGATTTTGAAAATGTAACAGACCCACACATAACAAAATCGATGATAGATTTAACAGTTTTTTACTATAATGTGTGGACAGATTGAATTAACAAACAACCAGAGTCCTGAATCTCAAAATTGGAAACCTTGCGTGATTGAACAGAAATTTAGAGTATACAAATATGGCGACAACGGAAGAACTGCGCTGCCCTGGCTTCAGCGGGAGATCAGTCCCATATGGAGGTTACCTGCTGATAACACTGTCCCAGTGGGGACGGTAAATGATGAGCACCGCTCTCCCCCGGAAGCCAGATCGCCCCGGTGAGTGTGAGCTTACGTGGAGCTAACTAACGCTCTGTTTGCACTGTAGCCGTTAGCACTGTTAGCAATTCCCGTTTCCTCCAGCTTCTCTTTCCCTTTGTGATCCCCTGATCAGCAGTATGAGCTCTGTATGAGCACCGCTCTCCCACATAAGCCCGGGACTATACTGAGTCTACTCTTGTTTTTAGGACTGCATTTTATGCATTTCTAGGAAGGTAAATAGCTTAAAGACATGAGAGTACATACTGAATAATGTACAAATTTTTATAAATCCTGGTTTTCAAACTGCATATTTATCTTTCTTTATCTTAATTTTTTATTTGACAGGGGCAGTGCATCTTAATTAACATTTCTGTAAATATGCCAGATTTAGCCAAAAGGCTAGTTTTTATCTGCAGTCCCTGGCCAGATGTTACAATAGGCTACCTAAAAAGTAAATAAACAAGAGGGGTTGAGAAAAACCACACATTAACTAAGATTAAGATAAAACATTGATAAAATCTACATTTGGAAAAGTCATTAGCCCATAGAGCTGGGCGATATGGAGAAAATCAAATATCCTGATATTTTTGACCAAATACATCAATGGCGATATTGTAGGGTTGACAATTGGTGCTTTCACAAAATATGCACACAATGAAATTTTTGATAAATAATCATCAGTTATGTTGATATAATAACTATGTGGGTAAAGGCATAATAATAATAATAGATAATAATAATAATAATAGAACAGCTATAACAGTCTGGTGTGTTTGGAAAATGACATTACTTTACTGTAATGCAGCCTTTAAAACCAGGAAAAGACAACACTTATGTCATATCAGGATATTACGATATCAAAAATTTAAGCCGATATCTAGCCTCTTATATCGATACAATATTGATATATTGCCCAGCCATAGTAGCCCAAGGCATAAAGTACATGAAGCATGCAGAACAAACAAGAAGCAGAATCAGGCAAATACCAATAAAGGCATTCAGGACTAGCATGTAGCACATACAGTGAGGCATGCATCACCACATTAAGCAGTGTTAGGCAGTTACAGTATTCAGTTAATCTGTAGTGGTATAGGCCTATAGTCCAAAATCACATTTTTGTCCAAGAGGACTACACAAACCGTGCAACATATGACACACAATTTCTTAAACCCTTGCTGTCGAAAGCAAAATTAACTGAAACGGACATCCCTAATGCATGGACAAGTATAGTTTTGCCTACATTTCTCTATGTTGCAGTTTCGTAGAGTAATAGAAATCTTTTTTTGAAAAGTAAAGTACAGTGCTGTAGAGACATTTCACATCATTATTGATTTCTACATTAATAATGTTCTCCTTACATACTGTAGTTACAAAAATGCTCCCATCAGAGTGAAGACAGGTTGACTGACAGAATGGATGATGTTACTGAGTTGAAGAACCACAACCACAGTGACACCATCTAAGAGGCGCTCACTGCTGTCATGTTACATGAAGACATATGCACACAAGCCCACACGTGCTTGTGTGCATATGGTTCCAGAAATAAAAAATACTCACACATATACCCGCTTTACTTCACACATCTACATGTATTTTTTTCACGGAGACAGTTGCTCTTCTACTTTCTCTACCCCTGCTTACTTATTCACCCGTGTATTTTTGAAGGTCATTTAGCGGTTAAGACTCAAGAAAACTTGAGACTTTTTAGAAATTAGGACAGCTGGTAGCACTTTATAATAACATCACTAATACATGGTAAATGGATAGTTAATTAAACTATCATTTGTTATTTTATTATTATAAAGTGTTACCAGACAGCTAGAGCCAGGAAAGTGTCAGTAACATCCTTGACCTATTGGAGGTTGCAAAACAGACACACCGAAGCCATCTGTGCACCCATTTCCAGAGTTAAATTATCGGCTAGTGCTGAGGTCTGACAGGTAAAGGACACGTTATCATACTGGGATTTAGCGATTCAGGCTGTCTAGAAGTACCCAAAAAAAACAAAGTGCCGTATTGAATCATTTTAGATTCCTATAATATAACCTATTGGCCATCACAATAAGGGGAATACTATAAAATAAGCTTCACTCACTTTCATTCTGAATAGTCTCATTTCAAAATAGCTTGAAAAGTAAACATACAAACACCATTTGTTTTGATCAAATGTGTAACAGGCAAAAAAAAAAGGCATTGACTTTAAAAATAACACTGCCACTTAGCATCAGCTTCAACCCAGCAACCTAGCGACCTTAAAGTAATCTGTACATTATGAAAGACCCTCTGGGGAGTGAAAGAGCAGAGAAACTAAATTCTGCATGGTGTAGGAATAGGAGTGTTGTACTTTGAGATGAGCAACATGTTCCCTGGGAAAAGAAAAGAAAAAAAACGCTTTTGACTTGTAAGTTAACAGCTTAGGATTTTGTACAAAATCTAAATCAGGACAGAGAAACATTTTACACATACAAACCTCATTCACAGAGTGAAATCATTTTATTCTTGAGTAATGTGGCAATATAAGACCAATGGTTTACACTGATTATTAGAGGTGTGACTAGATCATCTCACAAGATCTCGCAAGATTAAAATGTGACTGGACTTCTCGTCAAGGTAAAAATTGTCTCACGATAATGAAGCTCAGCGCAAATTATTTCAGGAATACTTCTAATTACTGCAATCACCACTATCTCTCCCTTAATCTGTTCAGCTGTTAAGAGGCGTTCACTCTTAAGTAAACCAATCAGAATTGGCTATGAAATTCATGATCCAATCACAGCATGACATCCTGCTTTAAATGTCTCTCTCCTTGCTATCAGCTGTCTTCTCAGGCAAACTCGCAACCCTCCTCCTCCCCTTCCACCTCCAGGCGTCGTCAACCACTCCAACCTGAGTCCCTTTCCGGTAGGGCTGGGGGTAAACGATTATTTATTAAACGATTAATTGGGCGATTATTTTATCGATTAGTCGACTAATCTAACGACTAATTGGACGATTAATATAATGATTATTTTTCGGTTGCTCGATTAATAAAAACCTCAATGTATCCCAAATAAATACCAAACAATTCTTAATAGTATACTTTATTAAACAACAGTTTTGCACAGCAAAAACTCTTCTGTTTTACACAAAATAAAATAAATAAAATTATTTTACTGTGATACAAAATGAAAGGCCAGCCTGTTTACTCTTTTACAGTACCAACATAAATTCAGAAGTTGTAGTGCTTTTTCTTTTATTGGGGCTTTTTGCAGGGCATTCTACGTGTGTGTGGCGAGCTGTGGCGAAAAATATGAAGTTGACGTAATTTTGACGTTGATGCGTCGACGTCATCGACGCTACAGGCCTACTTTCCGGCAGACAGGTCCTTCGTTTGGCCTCCGCGTTCCCTCTCCGCCATCACCAGTGTCTAGGCTCCATCGGAGGGGAATATTCCTGCTTCTCTACCCCTTTAAATATTTTTAATGATGGAGTCTAATCCCAAAGACTCTGTACATTTCATGTACATTTCATATTATGTAATAAATAATAAATAAAGTCTCTTCTGATTGAATTGGTCACACTGCAGCGTGCAGTTCAGTGTGGCGCTGACTCGCGCAGATCACTCTCTTTCTCTGTCTTTTTTTAAATGACTTGAGCCCTATTCGCACGGGATAAGTATTACCTGGGGACCTCTTGTAGTTTATAAATTACCCCCACACGTCTGTATTTCGTCTGGCGCATTCACACGGGATAACTGAAGTCTGTATTTTACTCAAATTTACAGACATTATCCCCCGGATATGATGTCAAAACTTTTCATTTATAATTGACAACGCAGCCAGTTAGACCCCAAATCACAGAGATGCCGATTCGCACGGGACTAATATTATCACAGGACCTCCGTTTTCGGCGAAATATGGTAGGTCATTTGCGGGGGAATTATTACTTTACAAATTACAGACATGACCGATTCGCACGGGATTAAGATCACAGACAACCTCCGCGATTATTACAAATGACTGGAGGTCACCAGGTAATACTTATCCCGTGCGAATAGGGCTTTGGAAGCAGAAAGCAAAACCTAACTTTACTTTTAATGATATTAAACAAAGAGAAATGTTATACCCTCGTCTTAAAATGGTCATAAATCAATACAAGAGCAGCCTACTTCCTTGTTTACTGCTGCAATGTAACGCTTGGTTACTATGTAACCTTGGTTCTCTGAGTAAAGACTATTTTTCCAGTCATATTTCTTAATTTAAGTTTTCTTTAAAATAGCGTTAAAATCTTGTCTCATCTCGTTCTCGTGAACCCAATCTCGTGTCTGGTCTCGTGAGCTGAGTGTCTCGTCATACCCCTACTTAATATCGCAAACCCCTTGACTTGTGTTTGTACCCTCGCCTCAGGTTTATAAGTTGATGCTTAGTTATGCTTGATTCTTCCATCTGTGGTGTTAAATCTAAAATGCTATCACCCTTTACTTCTCAGATAGCTTGAGAAGTAATTTACTCTCCCACTGCTGAAGTACAAGATGCGGCACCAAAACACTGAATTTTGACCACTGAAGTTCATTGTTGACCATGTAATGCAGTTAAAAGCTCTGAAAAGCTAGTAGGTGGACCTTTTGAGTTGAGGCATTTTGAACTCGGAAAGATCATTACAGGCTGAATATTTACTTTTTTCCATGTTCAAACAGTGTTTTTTTATTTATTTATTTTTAATAGAAAGTCAAAACCCGTAGTACAAATACAGTAGGCTACATAAAGCACTAATGAAAAGTTGGATAAATAAAGAGATACAGGAGGAAAAACATCCAAGCCCATGATAATGATATTGTTGCCAGTAGTGACTTAAAGCGGTTTTAATATTTTTTATAATGACATCGCATTGCATCGCATTGACATGTGACAACAATATGGCAATGTAAAAGGGATCACTCAAAGTGATCAAACTACAGAGAATTATGACATGAATCTGAATCTCCTCTCAGCTTTAAAGGTCCCATGACATGGTGCTCTTTGGATGCTTTTATATAGACCTAATTAATAAAAACAGCATCTGTATCAGACGGAGAGGTCAGGCGCTAGGCTATATAATAATGTGTTGATTTTGAGTGTAGCTCTTGATGGGAGCCTCTGCCTGCAGTGTCCAAACGCTTCAAATAACTTTTTCATCACACCTATGTTACATTCCTGTGATGGAGTAGGTGGCCATGACCATAAATATAATTGCTTGATTGCTGCTTAGGATTTTATGAATGTGTCAGTGGTGCTGTAAGTGGCTGTCTTCAGGGCATGAACTCTTTCACATAGAGGTGATATAGTTAGCTGCAAAACCATAGTGACAATGTTCCATTGACTCAGTGGAAAAGGTCAGTGCACTGCAGGGTTAACCCCGGACAGCTGCAGTCTGCATCAAGGAATAAACATCTTTATATGGGCGCGCGCTCTACTAACTGAGCAACCCGGGGAGCCCCCCCAATAAGGTTTTCTTCATCATATTAAGCCATCTTATGTCTGTGTACAGGTGCACTGGAGGCTCTCCACAGTCAGTCTCCACAAAATGTCTTTGAAACACTTCAGGCAAAACCTCGGTAAAAGAGTTGAGTCATTAATTTCCTTTCAAGAAAAGACCAGTTTACTTTTCCTGATAGAACAACCCCCAAAAGGTGGACGCAAAACTCACCTTTTAATTCATCCTGGTTTTAGAAATACGTGTTTAAGTTGGCAGGTTCTCTCTCCGGGCTGTCTGCCAAAACGAGAGTGGGTGACATCAATCAATGTCAAGATTTAAATCACAGGATAATAACAGATGAAATGGCCCCGGTAAAGTCACAAAAAGTTGATAGGAGTCTCCGTCAGAGAGTGTCTGTCTTCTCACGTCCTGTTTAATTTTTTCATTGAGTTTTTACATTTCAAAGCGTGTTTCAGACCTGACTGACGCTTATCAGTTAATCGTCAAAGTGATTCCTTTACATAGTGATCCTGCACATTTTATATCCAAAGTCATGACTTACTTAATCTTGCCAGAAATTCACACCAAAATATAATGTGCTGGTGTATATAAAGTTAATTTACAATTTTGAGGAATATAATTTTAAATGCTGATTAAAAAAAACTCCAGGGTCCAATTATTTAATGGACAAGCCAGTATTAACCTGAAATTTAAATATTCAAACACATACAGAATTCTTATGAGACTAATACAAACTGTAGGCTCATTGAAGAAGGGTTATACTGTTACCGGTATTTTCTTTATGTATCTGAGGGAAAAAACAAAACCCAGGTGCACAATACACCTGAGGAAAGGTGCCGTCTGTTCTATTCATAGGCTCTACGTGTGTGTAATGAGGAAGACCTGCTTTGTTGACAGGATTGTGTACCATTTGTCTAAATTCTCCCTAGATATTAATTCTTAATATAAATATAAAGTCTTAATAAAAAGTCTTTGCGAGCACATATTTTCACTCACCCTGGCTGTTTGGATGCTTAGAGAAATGCCATCAAATATATCATTAGATTTATTATGTCACTAAATAGCAAATCAACCACCACAGCCGCCCCGTCTGCTTAGAAAAACTCAAAAGACACCAAGGCTCAGCAGACCCCGATCGGACTGCTTTTACCCTGACCAGCTAACTCCAGGAGCCTGTCTTACAAAGCAAAATGAATAGGTTAGCGAGCCATCTCTGCATGGCTCAACTCTGGCTTTCCTCTCCCAATGGTGGTGGTGACTCACTATTAACTGAGAAAGATCACCATGGTAACATTGCTGCACAGCCTTATTTGGACGTGTTTAGGCTACCAAGTCGTCTCTGCCTATGAGAGTTGCAGTGATAGGCATGTTTAGACTGTTTCCACTAGTAATCCTCTGTAACCTCTGCAGCAGAAACCGTAATCCATTTTTCTGTTAAAGGGATACTTTGCTGTTATTCAACCAAGGTTGAAGCGTAATAATGTTGGTAGTATGTGTAAATGAACTATGTTAAACTTCCCTCCATCTCACTAGTGCCCAGATCTCTCTACTCACAGAAAAACTCTCAAATACGCCAGATGAAGCAAATCACGTCATCCGGTGTTTTTTTGCTGGCTCTAGGGCTGTTGCCTCTCCCTCAAACTCAGACCAAACTCAGATTAAACTGTAAAACTAGACAGTGCTGATCAAATATACACAGCGATTCTATTACTTCATTGCCTATTTCTAGCCTAAAATGTTTTTAAAAACACATTTTAGCGCATTGTTTGGCTTAAATACGATAGTTTGTGAACAGGAAGTGGGTGTCATACTGTTTCCTGTATTGCAAAAACAGAGGCTGACAAAACTCAGATGAAATAGTAAAACTAGGCAGTGGTGAACAAATATAAACCCAGATTCTGTCACTGCATTGCCTATTTCTCGCTTAAATGTTTTCAGAAACATTTTTCCGCTTTCCGTTTAACTGACTGAGTGTAAAATGACATTATATGTTACCCGGCAGCTGCCATGTTAATTCTGACACTACGTTTACAAGCAGCCAATAACCCGTTCAAAACCGGAATATTAGCAATAACCCGGTCGCGCACGGCCATGTAAAAACCGGCAAAAACACGAATATGCTCATATTCCTGTTTTTAAAAACCCGAAAATGATCCCTGGGTTACCCCTTTTCTAACCCGAAATTTTGGTCATGTAAACGGTTATCGGCATATCCCCATCAAAAGGAACATTGATTTGTGTTCTGCGCATGTTCTATTCGCAAGGAATCTTGGTCTTTTGAGTAGAGGAACTTCTTGTATGCGCCAGAAAATCTGCCCGCAGTATACCGGAAGTAAACAAGAAGTAGAGGTAAACATGGCGAGACGCAGCACAGCACCACACTTTTGGAGCGAGGAGGAAACCAATTTCTTTATTAGTGTGGTGAAAACCATGAATATAATGTCTTTTGTTGACGGCAGAAAGTACCGAGATAGTGAGATTTATAAGAAGGTGCCCGAAAGGTTACGCGAAGCAGGGTTTGTCCGTACATCCAGACGCTAACCGTGCGTCACCATTATGCATGGGATATTAACTCCCTCTGCTCACGCATGTAAACGGGTTATTCCGAATGTTTCAGAAACCCGAGTAGTGACCTTAACCCGACCATAACCTGAAAATTGACAGCTTGTAAACGTAGTCTGTGACCAGCAGGAGGGTTTGTGGGTCTGGTGCGGCACAGTGCATTCTGGTAGTTGTAGGTTTTCTACCTTTGAGTGAAAGGGAATATCACTGCTACTTTTCTCTGTTTTCTGTGGCCACGTAGTACCAAAACAAAAAAATAGACAGCCCCGTTTTATGAAAAGACCCTCTTTTCCACTGTTAAAAAACTTTACGTTAAATTCTTTGTTTTGCTAATATGTACTCATTGTAAAGATTTGTACTTCACTACAACTTCTACTGTATGTCTGCCTTTTATAATCTCGTTTTGTGCGACACAGTCAAAGGACAAATCCTGGTCCTTGGACTTGGTACAGGAGAAGTAGTCTTTCTTCCCCTTGCTTAATGGGCTTTTTGTCTTAAGGCCAATATCAGCAAATTTAGCTGAATTAACATTTATATTTGCCAAGGTGACAGTTATTGTGCTGGAACAGAATTTGTGATGACATGCTGCATGTGTGTATTTGCATTAGCGTGCCAGTGTCTGTTTGCCTATTGTTGCATTGTAAAACTTGTTTTTCTCATTTTATCTGTTACCTTCTCCATGCTTGGCTCTGTGTGAAATGATCTATAGGACTGCTGTTATTAAATCATCACATTTTTTTTGCACTGACCTTTCAAAAGGTGAGTTTGTCTTTATAATGCTGGCACTCAGTCCTACAGCGTCCTCCCTGTAGATGCTGCACATTAAATGCATTCTGGTATTTGTGCCATTCACCTTAGTGCCCCCTAAAAACAAGAAGAGGTTATGTATAGCTGCATGTGTTTATTGTATGAGTGTGTGCGCCAAAATGAGTGTGTCTGATTTCCTGTGTGCACACAGGCAGGTCTGTCACTTGATATCTGTGCTCATTATGAACGAGAGCTCACTTTTTGCCGACTTAGCGAAACATGGTGTTCTTCCTTTTTTGCTACTTTGTCCTTGTCTCTGAAAAGGTATTATCGCTATCCACTCTATATGCTCGCATCATTTCCCTCTATGGGCACCTGTTTGGCTGTTAGGGCTCCTTGGAGGTTATCCAGAGGTGACGCTTACAATCACAGCCCAAGCTGCTTTGCCAAGTATTTGTTGAATTGGCCCTGAACAAAATGCTGAAGCACTAGCTTTACTATGCTTGGTTACATGCATGTTATACACAAACCTTTGGCATTAATAAACCAAACTGTATACAGTGTTCCTCTCCAGCTGAGGTGGCCCATACATAATAGAATAGTGTTCTATGCAGCATTTTCTTGTTCATATAAAACTCTACAAACAACCTTTTTGGTGCGAGTTTGCATTTGCACAGATGGTGATGATCAAATGTGAAAAGAATTAAGATATACTGTGTAGCTGGCACAGAGTAATATAGTAAGCCAGAGGCATCTAACCAGGTTTCCCATAATTGGACTGTCAGCTTGCCCATGTTTGTATAATTGGGTTATGATGCTTAAATATGCCAACCTAACACCAGTTTACTTAAGTAAATTATGTGTACATGAAAACAGACTGTAGCTGTGTTGCATAAAAACATCCATTAAACGTTTTAAAGATTAGAGTTTCTATGTTTCCGAGTTGCATGGTGGTTCGCCAGATGATCATAGTAGAAAGCTGATGTATTAGTTTAGATGTCCTTGAAGTTCTGCAAAGCTAACTGCTCTGAAATCTTGCACGCACAATACAGTATGTCTCTCACAGTGGGATGTGCAGTCAAACTGCTCATCCCTCGCTGTGCAATATTATTAAGTGCACCACATTGCTTAAAAAGTGATTTTAAATTCTGAACAATCGTCTTCTTTAAGAATTTTTATCTTTGAAAGTCAATTAATTTCAGATAAGCAGACTGTTGTTAATCCAAAACTGGGAAAACTTTTAAAAGCTGCTCATTATAGTCCCACATTTCTTACAGAAGCAGTTTTTATCATTGCTCCCCTCACAAGGAGGTCAAAGAAATGGTTTCAGCACCTCTAGACACAGCTAGTCAATGACTTGTTCAAGAAATCTTAGTGTAAGCAGATGCATGACAGTCTATACATTAAAATGGAGGGCCTTTTTCTGTAGTGTAGGTACACATTTACGTTTATATTTTACTGGCATAAAATATAAACATTTGACTAGGGCTGTGACAATCACCGCATCACTGAGATGACATCACCGCCGTCATCACCGCATTTTATTACTTATTTTGCTGGTGAAAATTACAGGAGGGTATAATGTCTTGTGATATGAAATATAATGAACAAAATAATTATTGTTTAGTTATCATCATTGGCTGTCTTCTATCCTATATTCAAGAGGTTATGGAGAAAAAAATTCTTAAAGCGCCCATATTATGCTCATTTTCAGGTTCATAATTGTATTTTAAGGTTGTACCAGAATAGGTTTACATGGTTTAATTTTCAAAAAACACCATATTTTTGTTGTACTGCACAGCTCTCTCTCACTGTTGCAGATCCTCTTTTCACCTGGTCTCTGTTTTAGCTACAGAGTGAGACCTCTTTTCTTCTTCTTCTTCTGTACTATCTTTGATTGCACTCGCACATGGAGTTAGCTGGGAGACTTCTTCTAAACAAGGGCGCACATGTAAGTAGTTCTTTTGTAGATTATGGTGAACTTGTGTGTGTTGTAGCAGTGCTTTGCTATTGAGAACGAGGTAGCATGCTAACGCTACGCTACGAGCTAATGGTTGCGGTTAGCCAGCTCGTTTCGGCTTGTGTCGGGAACTATAGTCTCAGAAAGGCGAAGCTGCTCTGGGCTTCTCAGGTGCTACAAGCATATCACTCCGCCCAAGTAGCAGAAGTAGCAGTGCTTTGCCTTTCTGAGAATATAGTTCCCAGTTTTTATACAGTTAGAAGATGGCTGTGTCTCATGTGACCTTGTTATTTGTACACGCTGTCTGACTATACAAATCAGAACATGTAAATAGGAACATGTTGGCGTTATTTTGTCACTTATTCAGAGCAGTAGGCTAGTTGGAACCAGTTACCTGCAGGATCTGTGCTAGGCTAAGCTAATGCTGGGGGCGTCAGACAGCGTTACAGCACGCACGGAGATGAGAACGGTATGTATCGACTTGTCTTACTCTGGGGGTTACGGTGAATAAGCTAAAGTCCCAATAAGTCAGCGTGTTCCTTTAAGGCACCCTGCCATTCTCGCTGTAACTTGCGCCACTCTCATAACATGGGGTTGTGGTTAACCGCAATATTGCGGTGATACGTTGCTTCTTCAGCACAGTAAAAATCCATACCGTCACAGCCCTACATTTGACAGACAATCAGTTATCAGATGACATCATGTCAGATTAGAATATAGCTTTACCCTCGACCACTTGTAAATATAAGTAGGACAGTTGGCTGTAATATCACAGTAAAAATAACATCAGAAAAGGGTGCTGTTGAAATAGATGGCCATCTGAAGAACCCCCTGGCCATGGGAAACAGACATGCTGCCTGGTGAAAATACACCCTCCGAGCTCGGGCCAATCTGTCACCTTGCACATAGTTGGCTCACTATCTGTCTTTCTCTCTGTCCCTCTCTCTTTTGCCCACTTACTTATACATCCTGCCTGCTACTGTACAGTCTGCAGGGTATATTTCTGTTCAGTTCACTGAGATCCAAACAGGTTGGAGAGGCTCTATCTGTGCCCTCCAGTTGCATTGTGGGAGTCCAGCAGGCAATGTGCCCCGTAGTCTGCTGCAGGCTTTCACAGAGGTTTTTTATGGCTTATTTTTGCTTTATGTAGCATGTTTGTATTTGTCTTCATCAATCTGTTGCTCTGCTTTGGTCTCTCTCTCTTATGTGTGAGGTATTTGGCAACATGTATTTTTACATACATTTTTACATAATTTTTATATAAAAGTCAGTATAATTTGGTGGCACGTAGGCGTATGGTAAGCCAGGGATGAACGTTGTTGGTGGGTAACAGTGTTGCCATATGTAAAGCACTTCTTTCTTTCATAACTCTTGAACAGAGCCTGCCTCTCATTTTAAGCCTTTTGCAGCATGTATACTTGTTAGAAAACAGCATTGCTTATGTGAAGAACAGAAATGGAGTCATTTACTGTGATATATTGTGTCTAAATTTAGAAGCTGGGGCTCTCTTCAAGGCAGAACAGGATGAATGCGAACCTGAGGCTCCCATGGGTAAGAAAACATCTGCCAGCCAAAACAAGTGGTGGGGGGGTGAGCTTCTCCTCTGGCCACGGAAATACAGTATTTAGGCCTGCAGGAATGACACAGAGCTACACTGCTGCTCACTCATCATCAGTGTTTGGAAGACACGGTTGCTGTGCAAGTTTTCTTTACTTTTCCCCGTTCGTACACTGCAGAGGATGCCACGGCTCTTCTTCTGTGAACCTGTATCTTGGGACAAATCACACCTGCCGGCTACAAAGTTGAGATATTTGATTATTCAATGTGTGGATGTGACTGTGCCAGTATATGAAGCCTGTTGCTGACAAATGCAATGGGGGTATATTGAGGCTCATTTGACTTTATCTATGAAATATAAAGAGAAAACTAGGGAAAAGATAAAAACACCAAGAAGAGAAGGTGCACACAAGATAAAGGTATAAAGTAGTTACAGCTCAAGCTTTTTCAGGTAAGGGCTTAAGGTAGAAGTTTCCACTCTGCACTATATTTTACACTTTAAATTATATTTTAAAGATGTGTTAACACTGTAATAGGCCCACTAATTGCCTGTGACACGGTTTTATCAGGTGTTACTTGTTCATTGTAGTGCTTCATAAAACACCTTAGAAATTGCTGGCTTCAACTGAGAAATACTGAAGTGCCGAATATTTTGTTTTGCATATACTTGAAATGGTAACATGATTAAAAACCTTAGAACGGCACACAGTGTGACATGCGAATGTACATATTTTACACTCCAACGAATCTTCTACACCCTTCTCTTTGTTTGTTTTTTAAACATTCAGCCATTTCGTGATAAAGGCACATAATCAGCTGCCTTCCTTCATAATCCATTTTTGTTGTTAATATGCATTTGCTGAACATGGTTATTCTCCTAGGAAATCAGTATGATACTGAGTACACTGCTACGTTTACATTCACATAATATTCAGTTTTTTGCCCTTATTCCAAAAAAGACGATATTCCGACTAAGCTGTTTACAAGGCTAATGAAAGTGAATATTCCACTAATATTCCCGTTTACATGTAGCCGTGCAAAATACGATTTTAGTAGAAATTTTGCAGCGGTGGCGGACTTGTTGGACAGTGTGAACACAGCCTCCATCTTTCATTCCTTCAACCAGCTTCTTGAAAAGGTCGGCGTAGCGATGTATGCGCATATCCAAAAACCCTTTGATAATGATAATGATTGATAATGTTTAAAAGTAGCTGTTTCTCCTTCTTATCGGGTCTCCAGCCTTGCAAACTATTGGCTGGTTGGTTTGTGTACAGCAACTATAGCAATGCACAGAGCTGATCATAAGCCGTAAACAGGCAAGAGGCCGTAAACTGCAGTAAAACCCAAGATTGAAACGCATATTCAGAATGCGCTGTATACATGTCCAAAGAATGCCTCTAAAACCTGAATAATACCGGAATATCCTACACGTCTTAATCAGAAAATGCTAGGTTCGGAAAAAGGTCTTATTTGGAATATCCAACTGGAATATGCTGTTTACATGACCTGTATCAAATAGAAAAAATATAGTGGAGTATTGGTGTGCATGTAAACGTACTCGATGTATTTTTTGCCTTTTGATTTAGACCTATACATGGATGCAACACAAGCAAATGGATTAGCCTAGCAACACCTGAGAAACCACCTGCAACACCATAGAAAACATCTAGCAATCACGTTAAACACCCTGTCAGTCACCTACTGTATTATGCTTCATCACCACTGTGTGTATATATATATATCAATTTAACAATGCACATAGCAAACACCTAGCGAACGTTAGGCAACATATCCAGAAAAACCTATTCTTGATAAATATTTCTTAAGCAGGAAGCAAATTTCTTCACAATACTTTTCCTTTTCTAGCTAACAGTTGAGACTGTATGGAGAGGCATTGGCAAATGTACCTGTGACCCTATGCAATGATCATCATAATCAAGAGAAGTACTTCTGAGGCACTAGAAATGTAAAATTGACCATGAAAGATAATGGAAGTTCATAGGAGTTGTGTTAAACTTCAGAGAGAATATATTAGAGCAGAAGTGAAGGGTGACATGTGAGCATGATGTGTGATAGAGACTAATGGAGAAAGAGATTTAAAAGGCTCTAATAGCAAGATAGCAAGTAATTCCTGCAGGGATTCATTTGCCTCTCCACTTTCCACAGCACTTTAATATCCAGACTGTGGAGGTTGGACAAGAGCAACCAGTCATTTCTATCAGCAGACAAAGTTAAACACAGGAATTTGTATGAGTTCATTGACTTAATTTAATTTGTCAAACCCAAGATGCATACTTCAACAGCTCCTTTAAAGCTACATTGTGTAAGAATCTCCCATCTAGCGGTGAAATTGTATATGACAACCAACTGAATATTACTTTACACAAATAGGCAGAATTACCTGTCAAGAAGAAAACAATCCTTGCTCCTTATGATCTATTTCCATCTTGGAAAAGCCACTCCAATATTAACTTTGGTCTTGTTGCTTTGCCTGTCGTGTTGTCGTTTGAATTCTCTTTTTAACTTCCTTGGCGTCTCCGTTACATGTCCTCGAGAATAGGTGCAATCCTCCATTTTCAACAGGCTTTCAAATCTGCCGGCAGTCGCAAGTAATCTTCTCCCCCTCCCTGGCATTCGTCACAGTCAGTGCCACTGAGTGAAAAGCGCGAAAGGCGGAGATATGTCCCTCTTTGGCTAATGTATTTTAAAGATGGAGGCGCAACATGGCGGCCGTCATTCCAGCGAGTCGCTCGTATGTATTCTGAATGATACTGAATAGGCCTATGTCACGCAACAATTGAAGACCGGAAGAACGTTTCTGAGTGGGGATACGGTTAGCTTTTTACAGTGGCGGAGCCCGATAGATACTGCTGGACCAAGTCTCTGCGCTACCTGCCTGAAGTCACCTACAACGATGTGGTTCGGATTGTAAATGAACACTCTCAAAGTAAAAAAACATTTTGAAAACGGCAAAAAAGGCAAAAGGTACAAGACTGTGCACAGAAACTATCATAGACTTAAATGGTAGAAGCTCGCTCTAGCCGTTCGCGGTTTCGCGGGTACGGCAAACGTTTCTATAGTAACAGTGAATTGGACCAATCAGAGACGTTGCTGTTACGCTTAGGATTGTGGGTAGTGTAGTTTTTCTCCATTATATCGCGGCTAAAACATTTTTTTCTTAAAACAAGGTTGATTTCATACAGACTTCTAGCTTCTACAGGAGCAGAAACTTTTGTTTCACAACCACATAGCTCATGGTGAGTCTACCTTGGATGGTTTAGACATTATGACTGCTAATCTAAATCCTTATGGAGAAAGGGACTGTTGACCGGAAGTTCTGATTCCCTACTACGCATTCCGGAAGCAGGAAGTGTGACATAGGCCTATGGCAGATTCTACGCATACGAGAATACTTTGATTAGTTGGTGGAAGTAATTACACATGAATGAGCACATATTTGTGAAAGAACAAAGGGTTTTTTGCTAAGAATCAACTAAAAAAATTACACAAGCTTTAATGTCAGCAAAAGAAAACAACACCTGTATTTAATTAAGACTTAAAGTGCTCATATTATGCTTTTTGGCTTTTTCCCTTACCTTTATTGTGTTATATATCTTTTTGTGCATGTTATAGGTTTACAAAGTAAAAAAGCCCAAAGTCCACCCCAAAGGGACTTACCATCTCAGAAAACATTGTTCACAAACTACTCCAAACTGCTCTATTGTAATCCAGCCTTTACTTCCATGACGAACGTGCGTCACTTTGTAACACACGTTATAATGCTCGCTTAGCTGCTAGTGTGGCACGCCCTCATACTCTGCTTCTGACTGGCTAGTAGTCCTTACCTAGCTACTGCGCATGTGCGACTTCTAACATAGATGCAATAGAAGTGTGATGCCTCACTCTGTAGCCAAAATGGAAAGCTTAACACACGTGCAGTACAACAAAAATATGGTGTTTTTTGAAAATTAAACCATGTAAACCTATTCTGGTACAACCTCTAAATACAATTATGAACCTGAAGATGAGCATAATATGAGCACTTTAATACGTTATGTAATTTGCAGGACAAAATGGCACATGCTGACACTACTGATACTGATGTGTAATCATTTAACAGGGTGTCCGTGGGGTTTTAAAAAGTATTAAAAGGTAGTAAATCAAATTAGTAAAAATGAAGGCCATTGAAAGGTATTAAATGGTATTAATCGCCATTTTACGAGGTATTAATTTTTTTAATGATTTTTTTTTGCAAACTATGAGTTGTCCATTTATTTTATTATGTCTATTTAAGTTGATCTTGTAAAGTTTGTGTGATATTATATCCTATCCCGCATCGGGTGATGCCTGACAAGCCAGACCCACAGATGTTGGGTCTGGGAACTCACTATTGGCAGGGCTCAATCTGAGGGGCGGGATAAACGGTCTTTCAAATTCTCTCCGCACCTACAACCAAGCAGAGCAACGAAGACGATAGCGGAGCTAGTTAATAGATTAAACTTTTGCGTATCGGGTCGGCAAAACTCCGAACAAATCTTCCTTTTTTAAGAATGACTTCAGTGGCGTTCTTTTCTCAAAGAAAAGCTGAACTCCAAGTCTTCCAGAGTCACGGCCAAAGCCGATTCAAAAGACCGCTGTTAGCCAGCAGCAGCACTTCTTTGTTTTCAAGTTCTTTGTATCCCACAAAGATGAACAGAGATCCTGAGTGGTGCATCGTACAGATGAAGAGTATAGTGCAAACATTGCTCCAGGGAAAGCAGTTGGCATCTCAGCTGGTAAGAAAATATTGTATAGGGACAGTAGAAGTGGATAGGTTATTCAGATTGATTAAGGATATGTGTTAGCGGTCTCAGTGTGCAAGGTGGTTTTGTGCATTCTCTTAACAGTGTGGAAGTGTTATTGCTTTTACGTAAATAATTTATTATTACTTATTATAATAAGTTCTGAAAAAATATACTATGTACTCCTAGCTCTCGATGTAGATGCTGTGATGGTTGACAGTGTTTCCTCTAGAAATGCTTTCTGCAGCGGGGGTGGGGGTGTTGAGCGTCAAAAAGTAACGTTACCTGAAAACAGCGTGTAGGTTCTTTTTAGCATCTTACATCACACTTTCAGTCATGACCTCTACTACTACGGTCAGAAACATTGATTGTGCCAAAATATGAACAATAATGTCGCTGTCAACGGGCTTATCTGCTAATGTTGGCTACCGACCGTTAGCTTAAAACCATCCAGCAAATAGACGGTGCTGTTACCTGAAACCGGTGATTAACGTCACCGCTCATTTTACACAGTTTAACAACAAAACGCTGAGAGAACATTACTAGCTACGTTTTTCATGTTGGTTTGAGCGGTATGCACCCCTAGTGGGGAAGAAAAAGCAATTCAATTGAAGCACTTACCATGAGATCACAGGTTCACTTAGTTTCAAATCGTTAGAATGGCATGCATGTCTGTATGTATGTCTGTTTTCTTGTATTTCACTTGCTTCATGGAATATTTTCTATGTGTACTCATTTGCGTGTCTACATACAGAAGAAGGTTCACTTAGTTTTAAGTGGTTATAATGGCATCAGCGAACTGCTTTAATTTATCATTTTATTTCATCTATTAATTTTATTCTAAAGGTGAAATGAGTGCAAGATGGGTTAGGGTTGCAAGATGTATGCAGAGTCAGTGAGTCTAATCTATTCTGTTGACTTTCCCTATCTGTGTTGTTCTATTGGCCTAGAGGGTGTATTTTTATAAATCTCAAACTCTGTTTAATGGTTAGAAAACATGTTGCCGTATAAACCAGCAACTTAATGGCGTGTTGGTTTTAAAAAATATTGAGAAGGTATTAAAAATGGTATTAAAATGTATTGAATTTATCTCCAGGATTTCTGTATATACCCTGTTTAAAGATACAGCCTCTGTGTCACAGTGAAGCCATGATCTTAGTTTTTATGAAGAGACACGGAGAAAGAGAGTGGAATCTCCATTAACGGTCCTCCAGGTCTTCGCTCTTGGGCTCGTAAAAGCTTTATCCAACAAGGTAACAAGCGCCATGAATCCATGTTTAAAAATCTAACCACACCCTTGTTACGTCGTTCACTCTGCAGTTTGCTGTGCATAAAGCCAGTTTATTATCTCAAAATGAAATATGCTTTATTTCCTACTGCATCATTATAGTCGGCCTTTGTCTGACTCGCAGCCTGTTTCTTTCTGTTTTGCATCTGCTCGCTTTTTGGCAGAGTTGCTGAAAACCATTTGCTGCTTCCCACATGAAAGGTCACGGCTTTCAAAAAACAAATGTTTTAAAATGATGTTCAGCTAGTGAGACCATGGGAAAGCATTAAGTGGCAACGCTTTAGAATTTTATGAGTGGAAACAGTGTTGCATTCACAAGAAAGAATATTTCGCAATCCATTTTTGTTTATGTGAAAAGGACGAGGATATGCCATGATATAATGGGGCCTAACAATAGGCAACTGCATATTTTTTTAAGTGTTAGACTCATGTTTTTTCTCTTTTTCTCTCAAAACCTATTCTGGAAAATAGAGCTGTATTTAATCCTTTTGATGTGGAACCTGTACCTATTGAGGATGGTGATGTTATTTAAGCTGCTTTTCTTATAAATTCATACAATGACTTCATTTAAAATAAAAAAAAATGTCATTATTTCTGCCATTATGAGTGCAAACAGACTTTTATACCCAAAAACAAAAACACACATGCATGTGTGTGCCCATGTGGGTGAAGCAATACACGTTACTGCTAATGGTTTCACACTATTTTAATGGTCTACAGGTGATGTACCAAGATATGCAGCAATGTGCCAAAGACTGAAGCTAGTAAACATGAAACAGTGCTGTATTTTAAAACTTTCAAAATTGGCTTTGCATATCTTATGAGGAAGCAGATGCATCCAACATGTTGGTTAGAGCTCAAGGATACACACAATACATTTTGGTGAGTAACACTGAATTAAAAGAAAAACTCCCCAGTGTGACTACCTTTTCAAACTCTTAAATCTCATTAACACTTTTTTAAAGTAAGCGTTGTAGAGCTATGAGGCAAGCATTTGCAATCACATAGCTTATTTTGTATGCTAAATCTACTGGGCTTTTACATTTAACCCATCTGCCCATTTTGGTGTGTTTAGGCTGGTGTAAAAGCTGTCAATCAGACTGTGGTGTGGTTTGTTTGTGATGTGAGAGCAAAGAAAATCAACCACCAGGTTTTGAGATGTAGATTAAGAATTTAGCATGAAGTCAAACCTTTAAACTATTAAATCCATCTGCTGATCACTGGAACTGTCAAGCATGCATTTTCCCCACTGAGCAGCTCCACCAAAACATTTTGGTAACATTTGGGTAGTTAGTTGACTCAAGTGGCTGGCAGTAATTGCAGGAGATAAGAATTATTCTCTGTATTCACTTGATTTTCTCTGCAGGTCGTAGTGTGTGGACAGGCTGACTTTGCAATGCTCCTCCATTCATTAAGCTGCCATCGAGGAACATCTGTATGTCAATTCAGAGGAACAGATTAAGATTGCATGGATACCTTCCAGCATAAAATGCCACATTCGTGTAATGCATTTTCATCAACTGCTGCTATATTTAGTATAGACACCAAGATTAATCTATCAGCCCTGGTTGAAAAGAGTCAAAAAATAGGTGCTGGCATTTGGAGTTTCTACTGTATGTTTATGTGCATCTTTAGGCCTGGGGGATTGTGCAACAAAGCACATATGTCGCACAAGGAAGGGCTGACAGCAGCTAGATATAAATTGTTGTACACTAATAGAATTTATTGCAAGTGATAAGACTAACAAAGTAGGAAACAAATTGGATACAAGTTTTGTAAAATGGGCTTAATTAACTCCTGTTCTTGAGAGAAGCAGACAGATAGAAAATGACTTGATCTGCTCTTTTAATAAAGTATACAAAATGAAGCAATTACCAAGTGCTTTAAAGGAATACAATCTGAAAGAGAATAAACATTGAGGTCATGCCAGGTTCATAATATTGATGTATGCGGGTTGACTGCATAACGGATAGCGATTTAAATGAATGATAGCAGGACAGACCAATGGCATATTCTTTGTTTGTGTTACCCACATGTGCCTCCAGCACATCCTGGAGACTGAAAATACCTGACAACAGGGACCTGTTGCTGAAAAAAAATCTTCCTGCCTTGTAAACACAAAACAGCATAATCAGCAGGGTGTTTTTGTAAACCCTAGGGATTTTCCAGAGGAAGTGAAAAATACCCAACAGAAATTTCACATTTCACAAACCCTTAAATTATTCCTTTAATGTTTCTTTTATACCTAGTCTCGGTTGCCAGACCTGTCACTACAGTGCTGTGGAGTAAGGTCTGGCCCCTCTACAAATACAAACCTGGATAGGAGCTTGCATTTCTTTAAACCAATCACAATCGTCTTGGGTAGTGCTAAGCTCCAGTCACAGGGACGTTGTATCTGCAAATTGGTCTCTGGAAAGAACTTGTTTTGGTGGAATATTTGCACCCGGCAAAAGAAAACGCTGTATACAATATTAAATGAAGTTACTGTTCACACAATACAGTAATGTGAGCTATTTAAATTAGCTGGATACATGGTCGGTACCAAAACATTCCAGTTAGAGAGTAAATGCTGTAAACATATTCTTTGTAAATCTTTACAATCATTCCCCGAAAGAACCAAGCAGGCCTGCCTTGTTGCACGATCCAGATTTTCTTCAAAACTTGACATTTTCAGCAAATAGCTTGCTAGCTCGAAGTTTGCTGATGTTTACCGAAACCATCAGAGTTTTGCAAGGCGAGGGACATCCGACGGAAGATCCGGCGGCGATGGATGTTCTGCGATTATCCGGTAAATGAGTTGTCTCCGATCGAGACTATTTGATTCCTGATGCTGCAAGCCTTCTCAACGGCTTGTCTTTTTCATGTAAACAAAACATATTTACAAAAACTTCCCTATAAAAAAGGATTTTAGTTGTTGTCACTTAATCTCACAAGCAGTGGTACCAAAGTGTTAGTTAGCAAAACATTTACTTAGTTTTATTTTGAAATGAATATTGAGGTGTGTTGTCATCAGAAAAGCAGAGGGCTATAGGTCAGGATTGAGGCATTTAACAGAGGTGTGCAACACTTACAACCCTCCCTAAACCTACATTTACCAGACCTCCGCACAGTAATAAAAAAGCTGATGAATAAAATAAAGTACATCTGAAGCGAGTGCCAGGTGTTTTTGCCCATGTCATGGACCCTGCCTCCCACACTAAGCTGCATTAGAAGATTAGATTTAAATATTCTCACCCCTGAAAACACAAAGGAAATCCATCACCTCATTTCTTTTTTGTAAAAATGCAATATTTATTTATGGTAATGTGTTTTTAACTAGCTCTACATATGCATATTTTGTGGAGGTGCTTAATGAAGCAGTAGGGATATTCAAAAGTAGAGGAGAAGTAACTCAAAATGCACTAACCCCCAAAGTCTTTATTTAACTTTAAACAATACATGAATAACATGTAGAAAATCACAACAAAAAGCCCAAATGAGCTTTGTGGCGCTCATAAAAAAACAAGTGCATACAAAGTTTGCACTCTAGTCTTTCCATCTGTCTCCCCCTCAAACATACACTAGACCATCAACTTTTAAGCAGTCAAAATAATAAAGCAACCAAGATACATTAATGTTCTGCATGACTTAAACAGTTTCTCATTTTATTGCACATTGAATAATTCGAAACACGTCTGAAACAATGTTGCTGTGCAGCTTTTTCACATAGTTTATGCAGCTTGAGGTAAAAGATAATAAATCCACATTATACTTTCAAGTGATCCATCAGCAGGATGTCTCTGTTGTTCTGGCTGCACATTTAGAAAAGCATATTTACTCTGTCAAGTTTCTTTTAAACGTTACAGATGGATATTTATTTCTGAGGAACAATGAGCATCTTGAACTGAGAACTTTTCTTTCTCAGGCTCAGCTGTTGGCCCACTCTACTGACGATCGAGCACTTCTTACGTCTCCTGCAATTTCCTCCATTCTTCTGTTTCACCTATTGATTTTCTCCAACTGCCTTGTACATCTTGTAGGAGACAGGGGTGAAAAGGGTTTCACTCTGTCGTTGACCTGGCCTTGGTACAACCCTGCAGTAAGGGATGTATCTCTACATTGTTTTATATGTGCAACACTCGAAATTTAGGGTAACTGAGGACTTTTATCGTCCTTACCTTTTTACAGAGCAGCTCTGCCTGACAGCTCCAAACAACTCGCACATACTTTAAATTTCTTCTGCCAGTGCAGCAAATCACTTCAGATTTTGCTCGTGAAAGAAAGTCTCTAACTTGACCGTATTATGTAAATGAGTAACAGTAGATGTTTAAAGGGTAACTACCGTTTTTTTCAACCTGGACCCTATTTTTCTATGTTTTTGTGTCTAAGTGACTGATGGGAACAACGGTCTTTGACATTGGTCCGGTCGGCAGCGGCTAAACAAGCTACAACGTATAGGGCAATTGTCCAGCTTGTATTTACCTTCACAAAAGTGCTTGTTTTGCCACTGACGGGCTCCGATTAATATTCTAAGTGTCTAACAACATTATGGAAAGGATCCCTTCAGAGATAGACCTTTAAAACCTCTTTGAGACCTTTCTGTTTAACCAGAAACCGCTCTGAAGTTGCTAGCGCTAAACCCACCAGACTCTATTTAAAAAAAAAGCAATACTTTTAGCGTGTATAGAGCCAACATATTTTGTAATTTTTTGTATGTAAATCAGTACACTATGGGCCCTATTTTAACGATCTGAAACGCAAGAATGAAACGCAAAACGCAAGTAGCTTTGTGGGCGGATCTCGGGCGCTGTTGCTATTTTACGGGCGGGATAAATGACTCTTGTGCCCGACGCACATCTTAAATGGGTTGGTCTGAAGTAGCTAGGTGTGGTTTGGGCGTAACGTGAAAATAACCAATCAGAGCGTCATCTCACATTCCCTTTAAGAGCAGGCACGCTTGTTCCATGGCGGATTGCTATTATGATGGTGGATTTGCCTGGCGCACGCCAGCGGGAGCTGTCCGAGATGCGGCAAAGTAATAAATGCCCGTCTTGGCCGGGTGGCGATGTTGCTGCGGCCCCTCGGGCGCATCTTCTCAAGTCTGGAGAGGATTGCTGCAGCCATGGAGCGTGGGCCTCCAAACGCACCACCTGCTCCTGTTGTGCCCGTTCCTCCTCCCCAACTCCATCTCCGTCCACCCGCTCCACCAGGAGGACATCGCGCATTACTCCCGGACCAGATTCCGCCGGAGTGTCCAATCCCACCGTAGTTCAACATCACGTCTCCTTAAGTCCTCTAATATTTCCTCATTTATGTCATCAACACATCCATGATTCATGGAAATGTTGTGTAAAACACAACCAGCCACAAAGAATGCTGCGACTTTTTGAGGACTGTACTGTAAAATGCCTCCTGACCTATCCAAACACCTTTTTGGAAGCGCATTTTTTGTAATATTTTCCTTTGTAATTATGTATGGTTTGCAAAAATGGGAACTGCTGCGTCCGTTTAGATGAGAGAAGTGTAGCGTTGTGCACACGCTACATTATGGTCAAGCATGCGCCCCTAAAACAGCATCTGAATAACGCGCTACTGACTTTAGACTAGCGCCACTGACTTTAGACCAGGTTTTTCCTGGTCAGTAGCGGAATTGTTTTCTGAAACTGCAAAATAGCACCAAGTAACGTTTGCGCCGAAACACGCCTCCTCTTTTCGCTGAACAGCCCCCCGGGAGCATAAATACATTCCCTATATTACCGACGTGCATCTGTAGAGGGAAAAATCCGCTGTGCGTCGGGTGCAAAATAGGAATGTTACATACGCATGTAACATTCCTATTTTGCACCCGACGCACAAAGGCAATTGCGCTGAGTGCAAGATAGGGCCCTATGTGTTTATTTCAACCAAAACTAGAGTTGTGATGGTTGGAAAAGTGGAAAGACGACCCAAAACGGCTTTTCATAGTTTTATTTTGTTTCTGACAACTTTAAATGAAGTGTATTTTACGATGCTAAAATAACTGTTTATTTACATGGAGTCTGGTGTGTTTAGCAAACGCAATTTTGCGGATGTTTTTTTTTTTGTTTAAAAAAAGGATCTTACTCTTTAACAGAAAGGTCGACCTCCTTAGACATCCTTTTCCATAATTTTGTCAGACACAATATTAATCTGAGCCTGTCAGTGGCAAAACAAGCACTTTTGTGAAGGTAAATACAAACTGGACAATTGCCCTTTTAACTTAGATTGTAACTTCTTTCGCTGCTGCCGACTGCAGCGATCTTGCTTAGTACTGGACCAATTTCAAAGATTGTTGTTCCCATCAATCATTTAGACACAAAAACAAGTTGCCCTTTAAGTTAAGGACAGATTAGGAACCTATCTCCTGTTTTGTGGGATAATATATCAGTTGTATGAACCCTCACCCAGTGATGTTAAAACTGTTTAACACCTCATGCATCATGCATATTTTTGTGTAGTCTGAATATGGAGCTGTTTTGGCAGACCAAAGGTTCTGTAACAAAACTTACAGTATGCAGGTCAGTATGCATACTCCCCTAACAATGGAGGTTTGACTTATTGGAGTTGTTGAATATATATAATATTTTCATTGAGCCTCTACTGTCTCCTCCCTGCTTCCCTGCACAGCCAGGAAACATCTTTTGATAGGGTTTAGCTTTTCAAATCATATAAAGATTAAATATTGAATTCATCTGGAATGATAAATAGGCTAAAATGAACTTAAATATAAAAACAGAGGTGCTAAATTGATTAATTTAAAAGCTTTATGTCGATCAATTAAACCATCTTTGACATCAAATATATATTTGATAAAAAAAATTCTATATATATAATAGTTACAAAATGTTCCACCCTTTTGAAAATAATGTATTTCCTTTCCTTATATTTAAAATAGAAGAGGCATTTTTAGAGTACATACATAGAGAGTCAATATCCTCTTTCTTAAAATGGCCAATATTGTCAGTCCTAACAAGAAAGATATGAGTAGTTATTCTACATTCTGCAAATAATTGGAGGATGGATGGATAGATGGATGGGTGGTGGGTAGAGGAATCACTGTACGTTTATTTCATTAACTGGTGATCCCCTTTTCCTTTGTTTCTCACTTTAGTAAAATAGATTGTATCATAAACTGAGAGGAGAAAATACTTTAATATAAAATGGCTATCAGAGAATGTTGGTGAAGCTTGGAAAACAAACTAATGAGAGAGACGATGTACGGTATATGTAGTTTTGATTTTGTGATGATATATTTCTCTGGCGCAAATATGCAGTTTATTGTCGTATACCGGTACATTTAAGTTAAGAAAAAAATAGCACCCCTAAATTGGTTAAATTGGCATTTAAATGGTCTATACACACCTTACACACTTATTTTCATGTACAGTACGCCCCTGTGTGTTCAGAAGATAGAGCCCTTGTTATCCTGAGAGAGGAATGACTCATCGGGGACCTTCATTGTGCCTTTGACTTCCTATAACCGGAACCATCATTATCAGCGCTTGTAGAGAGGAGACAAATGTCTCCCAGCTTTATTGGGTTATTAATGCAATGCTAGGCTAGCCAAGACTGACTTGGAGGAACAGGGTGAACCTAAATGCTGATGTGCTGTCAGTTTAAAAATGGACTTTGACAGTGTCTATTAATGGTTAAGGTTGCGATGAGGATGTAGTGTAGCTGGCCTGATCAGCACTGTGGAGGGAGAGACCATAAAAAGACCATGGAGCCTGTCAAGTAGTCATCAGCACTGACTTACTGCAAAGTTCAGCCATATCCACTGGAAACAATGCACCTTCTTTACAGAATAGGTGTGCAAACATGGCATTCATTCTCGTTAACTGTAGCCTAAAGTGTAAAAGGAGAAACATAATACAACAGGAAAGCTGCAGATCTTATAAAAAAAAAAAAATGTATAGTGCCTGTATTATACTTAATGTAAAGCCAGGGGTGTATAAACAAAATCATTACCATTTCTTACTGGATTTCTCTTTTAGATTTTAGAATTGTTGATGGTAAAATGCACACAAATTGTCTGAAAGTGTTATATTGTAGAGAAGGGATGTTTGAGTAACAGTGCGCTTGAAGGATGCTCTGAGAAAATCAAGTGCTACTATATTATAACATTTCTGTCTTCAATAAATCTGAGAGTTCAAGCACAATTCCCTCCTGTCAAATTGCTTCTGACCTCCACCTGTGCTGCTTAATACAGCGAGAGGCAGCTTTCACCCTCTGCACAGGAATGAAAACAGATTGATAGAATACACAGCGGAGCTGAGTAACCGCTTAATTAAATACCATTCAGTTATTTCCAGTTATCTAAGCGTCTCTGTGGATCTGTTCAATGTAGGTGAACATTTGAAACCCAATCTGTCAAATGAGGTGGAGACTGAAACTCGTTTTCTTTCTTCCATTGAGCCAAATGGTATGGTCAAATGGAAGATCAAACTATTCCTGTTTGGAAAGTAATTTCAAAATGAGTGTTTTGTCCGACGATATTAACAGTCCAAAGATATTTAATTTATTGTCATATATGACAATGAAAAGTAGCAAATCACATTTGAGAAGCTGGAACAAAAAAATGCTTGAAAAATAACTGACCCAATGAATCGATTATCAAAGAAGTTGCCACTTAATTTTGTGACTGTGAGATAATAATAATAATAATTAATAATAATGCATTTTATTTATAGGCGCCTTTCAAAGCACTCAAGGTCACCTTACAAGAAAAAAACAATGTACTAAGTTAAAAATAATATAACACTTGTTCATAAAAGGTGCAGGGCATATTTACAAAGCAAAAAATCAGACCAGCAAATGATGTTAACATATATACAGTGATCAAAGAGAATAAGCCAGTTTAAAAATGTGTGTTTTTAGGTGAATTTTTAGTCAGTGTTGCGGATATTTGGTGGAAGGGCTTAGGTTGTTAGCTTAGTCTGTTCAGTCAATTAGGAAAGTTGGAAACACACACACAAACATACACAGATGCGCACAAAAGGACAGTTTTACGTCTTAGAATTTGACTATACATATAAAAGAAACTGTGGATTAATTACCTACCCATCAAATCCTTGTGCTTTTATTATCCCCCCACCCCCCATGGCAGGCTGGGAAGAAGATATCAAAGCACCAGGCATTAAAATATTTAGTTTGAAGAGGGAGAGCAATTAGAGTTAATTGCCAGTGTGAGGGCAGCCTGTAGATGGCAGATTGTTGAAAGGAGCATCAGCTGGTAATAAACAAGTCATTAAGTGTTAGATCACGACTGGCCAGACAAAAGCTGAGATGAGGAGAGAAAACGGTGTAGTATTGGACCAAAAAATCTAAATTTGCTAATGCTCTATGTGCTACATATGCATCACTTGTGTTCTTAAAGCAGTCTGAAATGTCCACTAAGGCTACTTCATACTTAAAGCTGCATTAAGCCATTTTTGACCTTTTTAGAGGGAATGAAACACTCACAACAACAGATCCATGACATACATTTGGGTTAGCAGGTACTTATGGCTTACGTGTTAGCAAAAATGGGCATCCCTTTGGAGTTTTTGTCAGGCCATCTGACTATGGTGATTCCAGATGGTGAATTAAGTTTAAAAGCACAGGGCAAACTTCAGCTTGGCTAAAAATAACTTTCAGTGGTCAATTGAGTTAGCTGCAAATGTTCCTCCATTCTTTTAGTTGTCCTGTACATCTTAGCTTGCAATTTAATTATTTTTGTTATTATTTCCCCCATAACCAACCCAACATAAATGATTTAGAAGAACAGCAATTAATCGTAACCGAGGAAGGACACAAAATAAACAAAATTGTCTGCAACTAAATCTGTATGCCTATTGGTAGACTCTCATTTTGAAAGTCATTATTCATTGTGCTCTTAGGGTTCAACTCTGGAGATAGAAATGGATACAAATTAGTTATTGGAAGGTAACCTGTCCAAGTGTACTGCCAAACCAAACCCCTGCTAACTTTAGACAGATTTCTTAGACTAATAGTATTCCCCATATGTGTCAGAGTTAGATTACCATTTCTCAAACCTCCATGCTGACCTCAGATGTGTCATTGTCTTGGCTGCGCAGCCTCCCACAATGAGCTGAGATAAAAAGCTAATTTACACACACCATTTCTACTTCATTAGCTCCGACCTAATCTATATGCCACAGCTGAGAGGGGGGTACTGTGTCAGCTGCCTCTTGGCCAATCCGAGCCTCCTGCACGCTCTACTCAACACCACCCCTCACCTCAACCAAACAGATTATTTCTAATAAGTGAGAAGGTGTCTGACATGGGCAATCTTCTCTTGTGTGTTAACATGTGTGTAAGGGCAACTTGATTGATTTGTCAGGCATTGTCCAGAGTTCATATAAGAAAACGGCTTCGGTCATGCACCTGCCACAACCGCTGAGGTGTGAGTTTTAGTGCTGAAACTCACACATTCAGACACACATGCACCTTGTATCCGAGGCAATCCAGATCATGTCGCTCATTTTGTCAGTTTGAATGTGTCTGTTTATGTGTTCATGTCTGTGTCTGAGGGAAGAGAGAGGGAGACAGAGAGAAGATTATGTGTTTACAGTCTGGTGGCATGATATGCTAATTAAATGGAGACTGCCATATGGTTTATTCTTGAGATATTCATGAGTGCGCAGCAGATAATTTTTCTCTTCAGTGGACTGTCTCTATGCATAAACAAAATGATTGGCATTTTCTGCAGCCTTGCAGTGTTCTCCATTTGCAATGACATTTACAACTGATTTAATTATAATACCCTGCATCAGCTTCTAAAACGTCACTTATGAATAGAATACAATCAATATTGCAGCTACAATCAATATTGTTTATAATGTGAAAACAATGTGACAATGTAAAAGGGTTCGTTCATAGTGATAAACCTACAGATAATGCATCACCTGAATCTGCAGTTTTTCTCGGCTTTACAGAGCTTCATAGTAAGTTTCAGCTCATTTTTTTAGCTGTCCGGTCCACACCTTTGCTGTTTTGGTTTACTCTCACCGCTCTCGAAATCCTTTTTTTCGGTTGCAGCAGGCAGCTTTTTTCAGCAAAAATCTTAAAAACCCCACTGTCTGCTGCTCAGCACCAAACGGCAGACAGACACACAGTTGGCGACTAGCTGGTGAACATAGTGGAGCATTTAGCAGCTTAAGAGACAGATATTTCCCTCAGGAGTTGGTAGAGACCATAAACAGACCTAAAAGAGAGCGAATATTGGAATTACATTTGCCAGATGGCCAGAACCACAACTCCAAATGAAAAGGAAAAAGAAGAAAAGATGAATAAGAAATTATTTTGTTATAGAACAACATTAGCCCAGTGACTAATATTGTTCTGATCTTGCCATATCAACTTAAAAAGTGATGATATATCAATGTTGTGTTCACAGCTTGTTTCTGCTTCCCCCAATGGGCCAAAAAGATCAGTTATTGCAGTTTTAATTTAACTGTTAGTATTAATTACTAGCCTCTTTCCGACCAAGTAGTTACAGGGATGTAGTTATAGGAACAGTCCACTTCTAGACAGTTCTACTAACTACACTCCCCCAAAACCGGTTTTGCCATTTGCATTCACACTGGCCAAGTGGCCATAGGAACTGGTAGGAGGGGTAAGGGAGTGACGCAAGCACGGCAACGGTCTTTATAGCGTCGTCACTTGACTTTAGCGCCACATACAACAACAAACCAGCATGGAGGAGGCCATCAAGGGAAAAGACCCTGCCCTGAAGTAGGAGCTGAAAGAGTTACAGGAACTGCGGTCAGAGGAACTTAATAATCCCTAAATTGGTCCAGTCGGAACACAAGAAAAGAAGGGTTCTAGGAACGTTATGTTCTAGGAACTGCAAAAATCCCTCCAGTCGAAAATGGACTTATGCATTGTATGACACCAATGCTGAGCATGCTCAAGTGTACAGCCCCTCTATATTTTTTCTTCAGTTCTTCCAGCAAATGAAAGTAGTTTTTGAAGTTCTCAAATTTTGTTTTACACCCTGGTCAGTTCCTCATACTTCCATGGAGTGGCTTTATTTACTGTAGAGGGAGAGGAGAGAACAAAAAGATGACAGAGAAAAAGGAAGAGATAGTAATTTAATGATCCTTTTCATTTAAATCCTTTTCATTTAAATAAACATCTGCTTTGCCAGTCTCTCTTGCCAAGAGAAATGACACAATAGTGATTCAACATTCAGTATACAGTTAATGAAAGCTATTAGTCCCTCCAAGCAGGCAGTGTCTGATTAGAAAGAAGAATTGATTTGTGTTTTATCTTTCTTGCAACTTTAACAGCATTTAAATAGAATAAACAGAACAAGAGCTCAGTGTGTAGCGCGAGCTGCAATGCCCACCATTGCTAACAGTCAAAGAGCGCCACCTATAGTAACTCAAACTTCACAGACAGGAAAACCTGAGAAAACACTTTACTGTACACAGATAGCACTGTTTGATTGCCAAATGATGTATGGGATGTGTAGTTCAAAAACTGCAGCAATGACATCTCACACACACACACACACACAGACACACACACAAAACCGTCGAGACACACAAGCACTTACATGGCACAGCCACACTAATGTCTGCTTCGTGATTCACACCTTATATAGCCCTCCATCCTTTTCCATTTACCTCATAAAGCTGAGGCATGTTCCCTTCAACCACTCCTCCTCTTTCACACCTCCTGTCTTGCCACTTTCTATTAGCATTCCCTGGTCAGGGGGCCGTATGAAAGTGAGGCACACACCTGCCACAGTCAAAGTCCGAAGCCTGTCGCCTCTCCACATCTCAGTTCAATTGGGCTCTGGCAGCCTGGATAGGTGTTTACTGGGCTAGCTTTCTTTTTGGATTGATGGATTACTGATTGGCTGACTAGTTCTCTGCCCAGCTTGCCAACTGGTTATGCAAATGTTTTGCTGGCTGGCAGAATAAATGCCTTCTGGGCGAAATTCTCCCCTCAGCTTTTCCCTCTTCTGTCCTTTCTGTTCCTCTTCCTTTCTCTCCTTCGCTCCCTCCTGCCCTCCCCGGCCGAAACTAAACAGCAGCTGCACTAGAGGTAGGAGTGTCAGAAAGTGCCACAACTGTGTTCCTCTCTGTTTTTAGGCAAGTTCCTAGAATAGAACAGCGTTCACAGCGTGTAGAGCGGAAGCTAAACCCCAGAGGCAAGCCGGTTCACTATTCAGGAGCAGTAAGCTAGATGCCACACACACACACACACACACACACACACACACACACACACACACACACACACACACACACACACACACACACACACACACACACACACACACACACACACACACACAAGCACACTGGGTATCCAAACAAAAAGTAATGAAAGTCTGCATGCTTGCATCCATAATTGAGCACAGAGACGCATTACAGACTTAACATAAACATTCACACGCACACTTTCACACACTTGTATGCATAGAGCAATAGATCATGACAAATAAGATTTAAATATTTTTTAAAGGCACTGTTGGTTGTATTGTTGAAAAGCTAGCAAGATTTTAAAGTAGCATTTCTCGCGGCTCCATCTGACTCTTCCCCCTGCACTCGGTGCTCCAAAACCACACACCACTCTCTCTCCAGTTTATCTGCCCTTACTACTTATTTAGAATACCTACAGTATTTGCCTAATCAGTTTATGTTCTACTTTTACCATAATTTATTCTGGTCTGAAAGTGTTTTATGTTGAAATGTTACCTTTAAGTTTGTACCTCCCTTGTATTTATCTGTTTTTTTGTGTTGAATTGTACATTTTATATTTGTACCCTTTATGTACTTATTTTGATTTGTGTCAGTACTAGGACAGTGTTTATTTAAAATGTGATGACAAACATGACTATTTGTTAGCAATGCAGCGGTGACGCGCATTGAGCTCAGGCTCGTACACGGGACAGGTAGAGTACGCACAGCGCTACAAGGAGGCATTTTCATTGGTTCTTTCCAAGCAGACGGCGAGGCAGTGATTGGTGGGCGTTTTTACAGCAGCTCAGGGCATGGCTAAACCGAAGCACTGGGAGAATTCAAGGCTGTAGAGAACAGTGCGCTATTGCAGACTTGCTGTATATACTAAGGTTTTAACTACATTTCATTAAAGGGCCACAGGGAAATTATTTTTCTTGGACATTTGGTTGGAGTTGGAGCATGGTGGGAAATTAGTACCCGCCACCCGCCAATGGTGGGTATTTTTTCAAAGTGGCGGGTGACTTTGCCTTGTTTACCAGCCACAGTGGCGGGTGGATTGTAAAACATTCCTTGTAACGGATTGGACAGTTTTTGTCAAAGAATGCTGTTGTTAAGTAACAATGCACAATGCTTATAGGAGTCGCGTTACGTTACTGCTAATGAATCCCCAAAATGTCCAGATTTTGCTGCTTCATAATAAAAACATTCAAATACCAACATAACGGAGGACCTTTATTGTGAAGAACTTACAGGAAATGAAACAGCCGGGGCTTTGACCACGCATAGTCGAGTAGCTAGTTTTCAGCGCTAGTCCGTGTGTCTGTGACACATGTAGCTAGCTAGCTGAGCTGAGGTACAGACGAAAGGAAAATGATCTGTTAAAAAATGTGGCGACATATCCCCGTGGTGTTAAGAGGCCCCGGCGGCGTCAGTCAGTATAGCTATGGCTGTACAAACAGTTGAGAGCGAAGTAAAGAAAAAGAGGAGGTACTTCTCGAACAAGTGGCGCATTGACAAACATACAGCGAAAGACCGTTCAAAACATTTCAGACCGTCCTGCCAACCTGTATAAATTTTAACGTCAATGTAGACTAACGATGTTTAAGGAGCTGCTGCCGTTTTAATCCTGTCGGCTCTCTGCTGCTCAGTTCTACCCCGCGACTGACGAGACACATACACACACAGGATGCAGGAAAAACCGGAGATGAGACTACAGGATGACCTAAATTGAGGACAGCTACACTTGTTATTGTAAGACCAATGATAAGTTTAAGTCCAATAAGTCCTTTATCAAACCGTATGAATGTGTGTCTCAGGCCAGGATAGGAAATTAACTAACAATGTAAAGATTAACAAGCTACTGACACATAATAAATACATTTATATTAATAAAATATGTATTAATAATAAGTAATTTAATAAAGCAATTAAAAGTATGCTAGTGCACTTTCTTTTATAAATTTGAATTCCGGAAAAAGTGGCTGGTAAAAAATTTAAGTGGCTGGTAAAATTGGGCATCACCAGCCAAAGTGGCTGGTGGGCAAAAAAGTTAATTTCCCACCCCGAGTTGGAGGAATAAATTAGGGACTTGTTGTCAATCATGGGGTGTACGCTGTGCATGCATTCCAGTATGTGACACCGTGGCAGAAAACTAGTACATCAGAAAAGTCCTGTTTAACTTTAGAAGCTGTGTGGAAAACCAACTCACAGCCAGCCATATTAGTTGGAAGAAAAGCATAGAATTTCATGTACTTGCTCTGCCAGAGGTGATGTATATGATGTATATGCAACCAAAGTTGGATCTGCATTAATTATAATGCCTATGTATCTGCATTAAGATGTGGTTTGTATTTGAAGGGGCAAGAGTAGTTTTAGATGCCAGAACTGCATCCCACCTCCTGATTTGTATTGACAATTTTCTCTGGTGTCATTCCTCCTCTTCCTTCCAGTGAAAGTGATACCACCGTAGGCCATGAAATTATCGAATGGGTGCAGGCAAGGAGAAATCTGCTGGCCCTCATAAATAAAACCTCATAGACAGCAACAATTATGGCACAGAAAACGTGGAGGGAAGTCCATTTAAAAGATGACAAATGGATAAACTCTGGCCTATATCTTCAGAAACCCCTAGGTGCTTTTCAGATGTTAACAGCTCTTGTCATGTTACATTGCCTTTCGAAAGGTCACACACAGCAAATTGCCCTTGCAATGGTACGAAAATGGCCAATCTGGCTTTGCTAGACTGACAAAGCAGGCAGCCACCACCCTCAGGTCATCTTGCCTTTAATGTGACACAGCAGTGGAGCGTTCTGCTGACTCTTAGGGATGCACGATGTGTAGCATGCTGACTGACTGACAGACAGACCCTCCTGTATTTGCTACTCAGAGGCTCCAATGTGGGAGATCTTACCTCCTTCCTGTGAGTCATACATATATACACGCAAGGGCATCTGACCCTATGCGAGGAAATGTGGCTAATGAAATCCCTCAGGGTATTGTACACACACAGTTGGATGTTAAAACTCATGGCACATACTGTAGTATGTGTTCTGTTTTCTGTGTCCATTTGTCTATCTCCTATATATCCCTGCTTCTTGGGTCCATTAATCCAGAACAAACTAACTTAAAGTTCCATTTTTTTTATCTCCTAGCGATGCAGTCCCCCTTAGCTCTTCTGAGCCTCTATTGGCTTATTGCTGTGGTTGCTCGCAAAGTGTACTCTCACCAGGCCCATTTTCAGCAGCAGCAGACAAAAGGCAAAAGAAATCTTGACTGATTTGTTTCACTCTCACCACTCTAGCAGAGTCGTTTTCGGCCACAGCAGGCAGCTGTTTTTTTTAGTGGAAACCTCTAAAAACCCACTCTACGCTACCTTCCCAGCACCAAATGGCAGACAGACACAGTTAGCAACTATCTTGTGAACGGAGTAGTGTGAATGGACTTACTTTTATCATGTGGACAGAAACATAAAGCAGTGCTAATGATCCTCTGTATCTCCTGGATGGATAAATACCTTTTTTTTTTTTGCCAACACATTAGCCATGACAACAACAACAACAACAACAATTTGCAGCTCTAAGATCATTTCAGTGCTCTTCAAAAATAGTTGATTCTATCAATTCCCTCATTAACATGTCATACCAGCAACCCAGAATAAAAAAACAATGGGTTTATAAAATTGAAAATGATTTAGTGTTTTGTTGATGGGCTGCTTGGCGCTATATACCTCTACCACAGGCTGTTATCACTACACAATAAAAACAAGCATCAGTAGATGACACACTGCTGTCTAGACTGCACAATACAGTCTTGCTTATCAAAAGGTAAAAAGCAATAAAGACCAACTTCGAGTCATTTATCAAGACGAGTAATGACCCTTGAGGAGATGCCATCCATCAAATCCTCCTCCCCAGTTCCATTAAGATTTGGACACTCTCTCAGTATTTCCACTATGTATGCCTCTTCATTGCTTTGTACAACCCACCCAGCTCCACCCCACATACACCCACACCATATGCCAATATTTCCTTTTTATTGCAATAAAGGGCTCCATCAGCCCTTTACCTGCTCATTGATTCTACCTTCATCATTTTTTTGATCTTACTGGTGGTGTCACTTTACACTGAGCCTTTAAATTCCTCATTCACAAAGGCAGAAAAGACCCAGGGGCAGAAAAGCTTATCATGAAAAAAAGCTTCTCATCATATGTCTTTTCTTGAGATAATAGGATGTCCAGGAAAGACTAAAAGTGGATTTTTTTTTAAATTTTTTAGATTTGAGCTAATTTTTGACATATGAATGGCTCCGCTGGGAATTCTCACTTACTCTAATCGCTAACAAAATGTGAGCAAATGTACAGTATGTGCTCATTGATGCATGTGTTAGGGGTAACTGACTGTGTAATGAGGGTGGTCCTGTGTATCAAGGAGTTCATGTTGTGTAAGTCAAAAAGTCACCATAATTCTACCTGCTTTCTCTGCCTCTGTGTGGTTGTGTTAGCACAGTGATTTACAAAACACATAACAGGCAAAACATTATATCCCACAAGCCATTTCTAATTCCGATATCTTATATTAAATCCCTTTTGCTCCTGTGTTACAGAACTCATGCACACACACACACACACACACACACACACACACACACACACACACACACACACACACACACACACACACACACTTGTCACCTGTGCCCCCCCTACGACCCCAACACGCATGCACACACACACACACACACACACACACACTCTCACTTGTCACCTGTGCCCCCCCCTAATGACCCTTCAGAACTCTATCCATGTGCATAACTGTTCATAATGAGAAAGGGAGAGGGAGAAAACCCAGGATGCAATCACATGAAATCATACATGTGAATCTATAAATAGTGTTTAGCCCACAGCTATGTCCTCACACATCATATGGCTTCAACAGCCTGCAATTCACATGACTTCAAACCCGGATGGAATGTAAGTGTAATCGACTACTCTACTAGAAGGTTGTTCTACTTCACAGTTGGAGCCAAGGCTATTTTTAAGATGAAATTTCTACTATTTATCTAAGAGGTTGTGATGTGAATAAAGGCTTAAGCATCATTATTTGAATAGGAATTTTTACTGACTTGTTGAATTGTAATTTGTATGTAACGTGTCTGCCAAACGTAATCAGCTCTGTGCGAGGGTAGATAAGATGAGGTGGCAGTGCTATAAGTGTGTGTGAATTTGTGTAACAGCAACAGGGAGAGTGTGTGTGTGTGTGTGTGTGTGTGTGTGTGTGTGTGTGTGTGTGTGTGTGTGTGTGTGTGTGTGTGTGTGTGTGTGTGTGTGTGTGTGTGTTGAAAAACAGGAAAAAGGGGAAGAGAGGGCGCTGCAGTGGCCTGTGTCGCTAGCTCTTTATTTGCACTGTAATGTCACTCTCTATCTGTCACATTAATTAGTGATGTAGTAATGGTGCTGAGTTTGTGTGTGTGTGTGTGTGGAGGGGGGGGGGGTTGTAATTATTGTAGCATGTATGGAAAACTCAATCTGTGACAACTCCTCTGCCTTCTCCTTTAAAGAATTGAAGGTTAAAAGGTTGGAGAATGTCAGAGTCACAAAGGTAGAGGCGCTCAAATTCATCTTCTCTCTCCGTCTTTTTCACACACACACACCCTTAAAGATACTTAATGATGCAAAAAGCATTCTCCTGTGTAAACATGTGTCTGAACAATATGGAATTTTATAAATATGTGTGTTTTACTCTCCCTATGCAGCATCATTTGCATTTTTAAAGACACACTTAATCTCAATTTACTATTGACCAAAATAACTTAAGATAGGCACACTCTTCAATTCATAGCAGATAAGAACAGCTCAGAGAAGATTTGTTTGTATTTTTTTGTGAGTGGCAGCCAACAGCAGCCAAATTTATGCAGCCTGTTTTTTGGATGGTCTCCGGTGGCTCGGTTAACTTTCATTGATGCACACAAAGGCTACTCCTGCTAAACTTTGTTGCTATAGTGACGCCTACTGGAGAAAAAAGGGGACTTCATCCTCACTGTCTTTAAAAAGAGTGCCATCTCTGTGTCTCCCATTCTGTTTTGTCTCTGGATTTGCTAATACCATAAATGTGTGTGTGCGATTGCATTTACCGTATTGCAAACTTAACATATCTATAGGATTTAAGTTTCCAACACAATTACTGTTGGCTGTCTAAGTTGAAATAACTGTCTTCTTAAATGGCAGCAGAGAAAGGTATGATGATTGTAGCCCTCTTATTAAACAGCTGACTTGGTTCATGCATTTGGAAAAAAAGTTGGGGAGTGCTCATAAAGGATGTGACTGGATCTGACTGAGACTTTCTGAATCCTTCTATAGCTTCTGTTGTTCTCTTTTGCAGTCAGTTGAGACAGTGCACTTACTGTGTATTTGTTAGATGTATTGTACCGGTATGAAATTTTGCTGAGTTTCAGACCACTCTGTTTGTCTCGCCATGTATTGGCAGCCCTCCATTGTAATTGTTTGCTTAATTTGACTGGTGTGTTTGACAGCCTTTTTAAAAAAAAATATATATTTATTTTCTTACTGACAAACCATGTATCTAAAATAATCCTCCAAATGCCAGGGACCTGCAATGGTTTTTCCACATAATTAACTAGTCACACGGTGGAAATGCTCTTAAATTGGCATTCAGTGGGAAAAAGAAAAACACTTTCAAACATCTCCAAGCTGTTGCTTCAGGCTGACTGCCACATCACAATGAAAGAATGTGCCTTCTGATCTAAAAGAAAAAAGCTCAATACATATAGATCCAACTGAGAGGGAATCTCCATCTCCATTAGGGGTCAATCCTATGTATCTCTGCAACACATACCGGTCACGGTTTGTACTGAATTTATTAGTCATGTGCATTTCTCTCCACTGCTGATTCCACAAACAGTAGGGTTATGTGTCCTCCCTCAGAATAGAACATCTTAACCACTTTATCACAGCCACTCAAAAGTTCTATGCGAGGACATTCATGAAAATGCAATCAAACCTAGAAATCAGCATCAGTCTCTTAGCTTCCTCAACAAGCGCATGGATGATTAGCTGAGAGTTCTCAGTGGTTTCAGAACAGAAAAGATCACATTGGCACAACAGCTTAATCACGAAGTTAAAGGAACAGTGCACATATCCATTTACCAGTGCTTTCAGGAGCTTCTTTGGGGTTTGTGTTTACAACAGCTGAGAGATGAATTCAAGCAACTTCAGTGTTAGTGTTGATCCTTCTTGTTTATAAGCCTGATTAGTGTGTTGGTCTCTGTGAACACTGTAACATTTCTAAAGTGACTGCTCATTAACAAACTGAAAGATGCCCTGTTTTAGACTAATCATCAGAAAGGAAAATCATCTCTATCTGTTTGTTTATTTGTGCTCCAATCAAAGCCATATTCTGACTCAGTCACAATATTTCTCGTTGGAATGCCTCATAGACACAAGCAGGGACTCCCACTGAGATAGACAAATGGCCTAATCTATAAATGTGTCTCATTTAATGTGAAGATTCTACTGGAATTCAGACATAAACCTTTAGATGTGCTGTATATGGAACTGTATCAAGAGTCAAATTAAACAGTATTCATTTAAGAACTATATGCACATTTGGGCATGCTGCAAACAGAGTCTGCAAAAATGGAGAATTGATAACAGTATTGAACCTTGCACATTCCCATTGACAGTTGTCTACTTTTAATAAACATTTATTGGTTTACCCAGAATGCATACACAAATCAATAATTCTTCTCAGAATGGTGCATGTTTCAATAAAGGTCTGTTTCATCACATTTGCTGTTCATTGGCGCTCATCCATTATTTCTGAGAGACAGTATTTTAAAGATTCAAACTATTGAGTTGGCTAATAGTGTGTTCCATTTACCTGAAAAATCGGAGCTGGGAATGACGTCACACCCGAGTTCAATGCATTCAATTTACAAGTCGGATTTCTCATTGTGGGGATAGCTCTAGCCAGGCGAGCAATACCAGTAGTCAACAACGCATTACGCCATTTTTGTGCATACAAACAGCGTAACAACATGTCCACAGATAGAAGTTGGACAGCACTGTGTGTTCGACTGATTTAGTGAGACACAAATAAGACAGAAGTGCTAACAACTGTATGTTAATCCTTCGTGCGTGCGTGTGTGCGTGTGTGAACATTTGTTTGTAAGAGAGTTCCCCAGAAATCAGTGCAACAGAAAGAGAGAGAGTGTGTGTGTGTGTGTGTGTGTGTGTGTGTGTGTGTGTGTGTGTGTGTGTGTGTGTGTGTGTGTGTGTGTGTGTGTGTGTGTGTGTGTGTGTGTGTGTGTGTGTGTGTGTGTGTGTGTGTCCAGAGTGATCTTTAGAAGCTTTGGCCATTCTCCTCTTCCACTGGCCTGCTCCGGGCAATTTCCCTACCTCTGCTACTGTGTGGCTCTCCAGGGATATCTCCAAAGGCCACACACGGACATGGAAACTCACAGGACGTTTCTCTTTGTTTCTGGAAGGCCTCGCCCAAGGCTTCATTAGTATCAGTAGTAAGAAGTTTAAAAGAGAACACAGAGAATGTTAATGCTAATTCTGTGATCTGAAAGAGAGAGAATAAAATATATTAAACTAGTTGGAATATACTGCAAAATACACATTTCTAGTTCTTTCTACATTTACTGTTGGTGGTGAGCTGAGCTCTTTATTTTTGCAGCTGAGCTGTTATGGGGGTAAAGTTGTATTATATATATGTTTGAAAAAGATTAAGCTAGCCTGACTTGAATTATTACTCCTGAAGAATGCGTCCTACAGCAGCTTTTATTTTTTTAAGATTAGTTTTTGGGCTTTTCCGCCTTTAATTGACATTGAAATTTTGAATATTTCTTCACAACAGAAACTTCAGCAATATCTGAAATATATATTAGTGACATTTTCCTTTTATTCTCAGTGTGTGGCTGCATCCTCAATGCCCATATTTGTTTATTGGAGTGCCCTTGTCTGTACTTGCCTTTTACGGTTATGTGCACTTTATAAAAAACTATATGTTTTGCAGTCTCGATGTAGCAAACATTTGCATTTTTATTTGCAAGTTCTTTACAAAGGGCATTGTACAAGAAGTTTTGAATCAAATGCTGGAAATAATAAAAAATAATTATCCAATTAATTACCGACCGATTTAATCGATTATCAAAATAGTTGTTTATTACAGCCCTAACTCACATGGTGCTTTACAGAACAAGGGGAAAGAGCGAGAAGGGGTTGTTCCATGATGCTGTATTACAAACAGCCACTAGAGGATGTAGGAGACATACAAATGACTTGCAGACAGAGAGGGGCTCAGTCACAATGGGTTTAACTAACTTACAACACCACAAACATGCCTAATCACTGTCAGACGACCAGCAATGACAAAAACAGATCCCCGCAGAGCCAGTGACAACCCTCCAAATGAAAAGACACCACTGAAATACAACCCCCCTCCAGTTAGTAGCACAAACTTGATGTTTCACAAGAGACTCAGAGCCAATATGCACTTCATTAGGCTGATTGCTTGCCTGTGTAAGCTACTCTCTTTTCCTGCTAGTTCCCTCTGCCTTGTTCTGATTAAAGGGGAACCTCATAAATGCGCTGCTGCCTATGAACGATTTCCTTGTTACATCAAAGTAACACGGAAGTTGTAAGCTGCTCCTATAATTGCAACAAAGCACAGGCACCTTTTAGCAGCCCCACATGCCACCAAACTCGCCCTGCGGCTCTGTGAAAACCGGCGCTAAGCTGGAAGAGGTCTGGTAGAATTTGGCTAATTCAAACCTTAGTCATCAGTGGTCATTAATATAAAGTTTAATGAGGCAGGAAAAAAACCATGATGCTGATGAGGATAAGAGCAGTAACAAATGAGTGCACTTCTTCAAACAAGGTTAACTGTTAGTGTTTAAGTAAACTAATATTTAAGTAAACTTCATGTATGTATTTAATACATGAAGGTTTTGCTAATCAACACTACTGCCACAAGCTAACTAAAGGAGTCTTCTGGATTATTTCCAGTTAAATGAACAGTTGCCGCTAGTTGCTGGTCAACATACAATGATTTGACAAAATGTAAAATCACAGACAGTAGTTTTAGTTTGATAATCCCCTAATTGCCAACCTGAGATGAATTCTGTAGTGGGTTCTCACGCTACTGTTGTGAAATTTGAACAACTCGGTTATGGTCATAAATAGAGTTCATGATTGCCAGAGAGACAACAAACTGGATTTCTGTACAAACAAAACATCATTATAAAAGTGCATCTCTGCGCTCACCAGTGTGGTGAATGACCGCTTACTATTAACGGGAACTATCTGTGAAGTTGGGATAATTTATGGGTAGAATTTATGGTTCGTCAAACATCGCCTTGAACTGACCACTGTCTGAAACGGATGGATGGGAAACACAGACACGGGATTAAACCACACACGGAAGCCGTATCTGCAAAAAAGTGCACAACACAGCTGGTTTCACTTACAATGACCTTTCTCAAAAGATCTTAAGTGAACGTAGAAGCACGTTTACATATTGCTACTTTTTTTTTTTTACATAAAATGTATTTAAAGGAAACAGTCTGAAAGGCTTTAATTGATTTGTTCATTTGAATGATAAAACAAAAACTGCATAGCAAAATGTAGGCCCTTTCAAAGGGCCTTTCAGGAAGAATAATATAAATACACTTTTGGTCAGAACTTTTGTACCATATTCTCACATAAATATACACAACATGAGACATTCATACATTTTCAGCATAATTCTTTCAAAGAGAATATGTCTACGCTCTATAAATGTGCAGTCAATTGTTTTTTATTGCTACAAGAGATAAAAGACCAAAAAGATTGGTGTAAAGATTTCATTGGGATGAATAATTTGAGGGTGAAACCTTCCTGTCACACCCTCCCACCCAATTTTTTTCAAAATTTGAAAAAGGAGAGAAGTTTTTTAAAGCAGACACTTTTGTAGAATTAAAATAATGCTTCAGTGATCTGTTTTATTTGGCCTGAGTTGCTGAAACACTTATCATCCATACATGTCTTGATATTAAGGCCCTTTTCAACACAAGGCACTGTATCGAATCAAGAGAAAGGCTTAAGTGAAAAGTTGTTTTGTATTATTGTGCCCAGTGCAAGTCCTCGCCCAGCTCAATTATTGCAAAAGTAAACAAGTGAAGTGTATAAACAGCTGGACAGTAACGCCCCTCCTCATATGTAAACAGGCATCCAAACGGGCAAGAGGACATTAAGGTTTTTTTTTTTTGTTATCCTCGCTGTGGGAAAAAATAGATTTTTTTTATTTGATTTGAAGTGCTCAGAAAGTTGATTCAAAACACTCCTTGTGCCGTAGATATATTATAAACATAGATTTTTAAAATGTCAGCCACACGTCCTCTGTGTCCAATTTTTTTGGAACACTGAAACCAAAGTCAGTGATATTTCCATTTTTTATGATAAGTGGTACATGCTGTAGCCCAGAGGAGTAGCGTACATTCCTACAGGTGAAAAGGGTAGTATGTGTCTGTGGTGGTGGTGATACGCAGCGTACGACTGTCCATAGAGTGACATGGCGCCCAGCGACAGCGGTAATGTAAAGCCGTGGTGTAAACCTCCAGCAGCTGCCACCGCTGCCGTCTTAGCGTCTGAGGCCATCTTGAATTTCTCCAGCTCAGCCTCCTGGAGCCTCTTGGCTTTTGCCCGGCGATTCTGGAACCAGATCTTCACCTGGGTCTCTGTCAGGGTCAAGGAGGAGGAGAACTCGGCCCGCTCTGCGATGGACAGGTACTGCTTCTGCCTGAACTTCCTCTCCAGGGCCAGGAGCTGAGACGTGGTGAAGGGAGTGCGGGGCTTTCGGTTGGTCTTGTGTTTCCTCAACGGACAGCCAGGACCTGCATGACCTGGGAGAAGAAACAATAAAGAGTTTAGAATGAAGATGTGATTAATTCAATTGACTTTCATAGAATTCCATTGATCTATTGTGGAGTTTGAGTGTCCTTATAGGCTACTAGATCAGTTGGCTATACTTGAACAACAATGGCGAAATTAATTAAACTTGAAGTTGAAAGTTAGATATCAGGACACACTTTTATCTTTGAGGGCTACTTTTTTTATAATATGCCACACATTTTTACATTAACTGATTTAGAGTAACTGGTTTGCTTTTTATTTATTTTATGCCTTTCTTTAAACGACACTGTCCAACAGGAGGCATCCTTGCAGCACAGCTTTTAGAGAATCCTATAGCAGCAAAAAATGCTGGAAAATTATGAAGTTTGGCCTCTTCATCCTAACTGCTAATGTAGGCTTGTTGAAACTTAAAGGTAGCCTAACTCTGATTTTGTAGGCTGCTGGATAGCATTTGGTTAAAAACTAAATCTATAAAACCATACAAGTTTTAAAATGCTTCATCGTGTAGGAGAAAACTTACGAGGCTGTGTGGAAAACGCGCCGTTAGTGACCCAGGGTACGCAATCCTCGGATTCTGATGCCTCGGATTTTACCGGCGACAAAGGCACAGCCGTGAAGCTCTTTCGGCTTCCACCTGGAGGACTACACGTCTCTCGATACAGATACAGGGAGTTTAAACCTGTAGGAGACACCGCCACCGAGCCTCGCTCCGGTTTACAGCGAATGGACTCTCCGCCGCGACCGTCCGTCTTCCTCCCGGACATCAGCGCCTCCACGCTGAACGGATGATGCCGCGGCACCACCGGAGATGTCTTTTCCTCCGCCGTGCTCTCTGCCAAGTCTGCACGGTTACTGTCCTCCTCGGACGAACTGCATCCCATGTCGTTAAAGGTCTCTTGAGAAGTCATCTCTTCTCCGAACAGGCGAACTTCCGAGCGGAACAGTCAAAGGGCGGTGAGAGCCGCTCCGGCGAGCACTATGTTATGGAGCTGTCAAGTACTATGTGGGAGTATGTAGACGCATCACGTTGACACTGCTCAACTTTGACCAATCCGCGCAGCCCGAAATGTTTATGACTGAGCAGATGTTGCATTCATGGACGGTCGGAAACTGATGTTGCTTGATAAATGAATGACCAGGAGTTTCACTCCTCCTAGTTGTTTCTCCTATAAGATGTTCAGTAGCCTATTATAACATAAACCGATGGGTGTCAAATAAAGATTAACAGGTTTGTAGCTCAATTTTGTTAAGTGAAAATCAAGAATTCTTTGAAAACTTAACAACACCCTCGCCCTCACGTTGCCTCTTTGGTTTAGTTAATTAATTGAGTGGGCTGCGTCTAGTGTAGTATACGATGCTTATAGGCTGCCAAAAAACAAAACAATAGCTGCGCCACAGCACAGGCCTACTCACAAGTTAAGCTTTAGTGATGGATTAGCTCTAAATCTAACCTCATGAGACTGCATGTGTAAACATGGGCCCCATGTGAGTAATTATGGAGAATTATACCCGGGATTAAACTCTGATCCCTTTTCTTCTTTATCTTTCTCTCTGATTTGTTTGCTGTCCCCTTTATTGGGACTTTCCATTGTAACTCACAATACTGTTGTGTGCTGTCAGTGCAGCATGTAGCCTAAAGAAGGGTGTCACACTCAAACTACTTCACTAAATAACAGATTTTGTTTTCCTGAGCTCGGTCCAACTGGTGTCTGAGGCGCCACGACGCAATCTAGATGAGACAAACCCCTGTAGCCGAATCATTCATCTTCTTGTCCTATGATTCAATCTCATTCTCTACAGTATGCACATTAGACATGAACTTGCTTATGATCCTCATGAAGTAACTCATTGTTATTTTTTTTTTACCATGAACAATTTCACGTTCTGTCAGATGAAAGTGCCTGACTCTTCATGGAGAACGTCACCCTTGTTCCAGCAGTTTATCTGAAACAGTCCTTTTGATTATCTTAAGATTTTTTTCCTCATGGTTATGCTTGTTTATGTACTTTATCTGTTGCCTATAATTGCTCTTATTTAACACCCATGCCATTGCTTATTGGAACCGTTCTGCTGCTGAATGATGATTAATCGCTTCACATCACAAGGCCTGATCCACACTCCTAATATGCTAATGTGTAAGTGGTCGAAGGTGTGTGTGTGTGTGTGTGTGTGTGTGTGTGTGTGTGTGTGTGTGTGTGTGTGCTACCTACAGCAGTACGGAACTTTTACGGCCTCCCACTCCCACAAGAATAAGTTGATTTTCAGATTATTTTCCTTTAAAATTCACTGCTTATTTAACATATTCATTCTTTAAAAAACACTGCGTATATTTTCCAACATCCCCGTGGATATATTTATATACAGCAAACACTTGGCCATGCAGGCCTGAGTAGCTTGTCTATAGCAGACTGTGTAGCAGAGCTCAGTTCCCAGGAGGCTGCCGCTGCTGCCTTATTAAAGTGGGGTTATTTCACAGACAATCAGAGGTTTGTGAAGGCGCCAGTGAGCGGCTAGATGAAAGGACTGACTCCTCAGGGGAGAAACTGTTGCCTTTTCCTTCTTGCAGCTCTGTTCAGGATCCCCACCTCCATGCCCTTCACCCCCTCTCTTGCTCTCTCACTCTGTCTCTCTGGCTGTGCCCGCACGCCCTGCAGGCACCTTGTCAGTCATTATCCACAGAACTTGTTCTTGGCTAAGTGTCAGCAACACGTTTTCTCCTTTGCTCCCTCCCGTCTTCTTTCTTGCATCCTTTTTTATCCTTGCTGTGTTTAGTTAAGACAAGTATCATTATCTGTTGCATTTCATTCTTTCCTTCATTGATTTTTTCCTTTCTTTTTTTCTCTACCTTTTTACTTTATCTCTTTCCTAATAAATTATTTCATCCTGATCTTCCCTCATGTTAATCTTCCTTCTGACCCTTTGACCTTCCTTCCTTTCCTCCATCCTTTTTGTACCTCTTTCGTTCTTGTTTCTTTGGATCTAAGTGTCACCGAAAAAAATATCTAAACGAGATTTAAAGAGATTATTTATAAATCAATCTACAGGTCCATCCAGCCTATCAGATGTGAAATCTTCAAAAGAGGTGACAAAAGTCTAAAAAGAGGGGATATTTAAAAAGAAAAAAAAAAAACATTCTTGGCATGTGTGCTAAATTATTTTTCAATCCTGTTGCAAGAGAACTGCCAATCACAGATATTCTAATTACAGGAACTGTAGCACTCATTTAATAATTATCTTATTTCGAAAACCTATCTGACATTAACACAAATTACAGCCTCCACTGACAGCTCCTCTATAAAAAAAAAATGCCATGCCCAACTCAAGTAATATTTAATCTGAGGTCATGTTGTCTTAGATGCACTTTGAATGTGTGGAAGCTGATATAAATGAAATATTTTGTATACATTATATGCATGTTAAATATATTTTAGACATACAAATAATGCAACCACAGCTTTGTGTGACCAAAGAGAAGCAGGAGAAGAATAGGGAGGAAAGAAGGAAGGAAGCAGGGAAGAGGAGGGGTAGAAATGAGAGGGGTTCTCTCCTGGGTGTTGCAAAATTACCCACACATCCCACTTCCTTTTTTCCATAATATCATGTAAGCCTGATAGTAGCTAAAGCAATTTGTTGTGTGTGTGTGTGTGTGTGTGTGTGTGTGTGTGTGTGTGTGTGTGTGTGTGTGTGTGTGTGTGTGTGTGTGCGCACACTATGTGTGTACTGTGATGTCCGTACAGTATGTGCTTTTGTGTGTGTGACAGAGAAGCCTCTGGTTGTGTGGGTTGGGCACACCTCAGAGCATTGTAATTACAGCAGCAGCTTTGAAGTGGTGGAATGTTTGGTTGGGATAATCAGCAGGCTGTGCTGCACTCTCACACTATTGACATTTCCACTAAAACACTTATTCATGCCATCATATCAGCATATGTTGCCATCATACTAATACTTACTGTGTACAAAGTTGGGGAAGTAACAACCTAAATGTAAAATGTGCAGTGATGTTACAGTATGTAAATTGGTGTAATCAGTATTAGGTGGAAGTTTCTCATGAAGTTCTTCTGCTTTTATTTACCCTTTTCTAATTATCTTCCTTATAAGACCTGACTTGATTAGGATATCATGTTATTAATATATTTCCAATAACAATATGCCATTTATTTTTAAAGTATAGCAAATGTGTGCAAAATCAAATACAAAATAATTAAATTGATGCTCAATGTACTGAACTTAAGTCGCATTACATTTTTCACACGTGAAACAAAAACATCACTAATTCATTTTAAGTTTAAAAAACATTAGCTTGGACTACACTATTTCATTACAACTAATACAATGTTATTATGAACTTCTTGACATATATATATATATATATATATATATATATATATATATATATATATATATATATATATATATATACCAGTGGGACATGTCATAAATAATGAACACATTCACACATGCTCAATTAATGTAATCACATTGTTTTCACTCACATCCAAATGATCCTAGTACTGTCACAAACCCCACCTCTCTCTCTCTCTCTCTCTCTCTCTCTCTCTCTCTCTCTCTCATCTTCCAGAGCCCTCAGAACCTCTGCTTGTAATGCACCTAAATGACTACCTTGAATGCTACAATGGCGCCAGGGCCAATTAGCTGTTAACGCTGGGGACAGATCTATTCAGAAGCCAGTGAATGAGGCCTCCTCCTGTAACGGGAAAGATTGATGCCCACTTAGCTAATGACAAGAGAAGGAGGCAATCTGTTGCTTGACTCAGCCCTGGACTATAGGTTACAGGATAGTCAGCTGATGACTGTGAGCCTGCAGGGGAGGCCTCCTGAGAAAATTGGAAATGGAGTTTAACTCACTATTGGGGTCAAATGGGGGACGTCAACACACATACAGATACATGCACACATAATTAAACATGTATGTTTACAACTAGTATTGGGCAATATGATGATATATGACAGAAGTTTGTCAGCCATAAGACATTTTGTTACCCTATGACTTGGGTATTCCTTAAATATCTTTGGTTGCACTAGGGCGTTTCTGGCAATGTTGCAAAACAACGTGACAGCTTTGAAAACACACCCTCACACCTGAATGACAGAATAGGTCTATTGTCAATGACTTCCAAAACAACATACCGGTATGTATGTTCTATTAACAGCCGCACAGTGGCCATGAACGGCTTACTTATTATACACGCATTCGGTTCAGTTCACTTTAATGGCCACACAGCCAAGCTGTTGGAGTTTATTACACACAATATGAAATATTACAGTTCTATAAACATTGTCACACAGCCACAATGATAAATAAAACATGACACACATGTCACATATTACCTTTATAGAACAGATTTCACACAACACCATGTCACAAATACACAAAAGTGTAAACTGGTGCAAGTTGCTGTCAGGGAACACACTGCCACATGCATGTGAACATGCATGTCTGCCCAGTGCAAAGCATAATGATGCATGTAGCAATGTGGTGACGCATAACATAACAATTGGTAAGTGTGTTCTTTTGAAGGTGATGATTGCTTGGGTAATTGCCATCTGCAATTATATTTTTGGAACTGCTCTTTGATGAAGTTCTGAACACTACGTAGTCTTATGTACAGTACTTACCCACTAATGTAGGTTCATAGCTTCACCTCACCATAACCCATCATTATCAAGTCTTCCCATCAATTCACGACTAAAATATTACACCTTGAAGGGTTTTGGAAAGTTGGGCCCATTCAAACTCTGCAACATCTTAACCTTTCTTGTACACGATAAAATTGTGCAAATGGGTATGCATTTTTTTTTCCTATGTAGGTTAGCTCTAAAATCATGAGCTTTACTTTACAGAATGTACCTTAACTCTTTACTGCTAACAGTGGTAAATATATAACTCTTGCAGAGCAACTTGTAGTTCAAGTACAGTATAAATTCGAAGAATTAGCACTCTAGACGCTCACCGTAATTGCTCATTACAGGAGCCATCTTTTACATCTTGCAGGAGTAATTTGCTGCTAATATTTGGAAATTATCATAGAGTGCCATGAAGATCAGAAAAAAGGAGCATCATCAGACTTTTATGACTCATTGTGCATCACAGGCCTCGAGACTTCAGTTTCCGTGTCAAACTCTCAGCCTCTGCAGAGAGTGAGAGACCAGCCACGGGCCATCTGTTCCTCTCACAGCCATGTAGATTCCCTTTGACACACTATATCTTAATCACTTCTGACAGGTAGGATTTATGACAAGGTCGTCGTGTAAATCACAAGAAGGCTTGTTATTATGGAGATGCACTGAAATGGTATAATTGTTTTTAAGTAGTGCTGGAAGGGCAAGCGTGTGTGTGTGTGTGTGTGTGTGTGTGTGTGTGTGTGTGTGTGTGTGTGTGTGTGTGTGCGCTGCATAAGATCGCGTGAACATGCACAGTATTCTGGGAAGTTTTCCAGAGATTGGGGAAATCCACCTACCACACAACAAACAACTTAAACCACGAAAACAAATCTCCTTAAAATAAATTTTTGTCTCATTACAACAAATCACATTTCATGGTAGAAAAAGCCACAACTTTCCCAGCTATTATGGCCGCGTTACACGCACCCTGGTTATATGAGAGTGAAATGTGCTTACACACAGGAACAGTGTTTATCTGTGCAACAACAATAAGAGTTTTTGACAACTGTGAATGAACGGAGTATGTTAAAAGTTTCCTCAATATTCAGACTGATCTCATAAAGTGGTGTATGTATGACACGCCAATTCGTATGCCATTTTGGTGTGTTATCAAGACGCATAATCGCTTTTTAGCGTGTTTATCAACGCAGTTCAGCTGCCATTGACCTACATTACATGTGAATTTTCGCCGTAGCGAGTAGTATGAAAGGACGTAAGTCCGCGGATGGGTAAAACACAGGACCTTCACCCAGGAGAGCCCGGATCGCGTCCCGCGTGTGGCGTTTTTCAGCCGTTTTTTTTTCTTGTTTATTTTTTTAAGCCTTCCCCAATGTTTCTTTCCTAAACCCAACCGTTTATTGTTTTCCTAAGCGTGTGACGTTGGTCACCGTCATGTTTTTGTTGTTTTTTTGTGTTACTAAAGTCTTTCCCAATGTTCTTTTCCTAAACCAACCTCGTTGGCGATGCCATGTGGTGTGTATGTTTACATCTGCTGTATACAGCGTAGACATACACGTGGATAGCTCAAAATGCGTACAGATAACACGCCATTTGGCTTTAGGAAAGTGGCGTGTATGTTTACGCAAAGTCATGATGCCATGTTGCAATATTAGTGTTTCATTTATATCCGAAACCATGGAAAATGTTTTTTTTGACCATCTGCATTAACCCTAAAATGTGCATAGTATATCACCAACCTGATGTATACACTTTTAAGGACCGTGTTACTTAAAATTTCAAATGGTGATTAGGTGTCTTATTATTATTATTATTATTATTATTATTATTATTATCATTATTATTATTAATAATAATAATAATAATAATAATAATAAAAATTTAATTAAACAAATATTGGTAAACATTTGCTGCTTTAAAGAATAAAGTGTATGTTTAATTTGAGCCTTGAAAACTTGATATAACTTCAGATATCTCCCTCATTATGGACTTTTATAACAATTCTATCATATCACAGAAGATTCTTAGTTTGTGTCCTTCATCCTCTTCTTTAATATATGGCGCCAACCTTTCAATATTTACAGTAAAAGTCCACTCATCTTTATCGAGATTCAAATTTCAGTCTGTATGTGTTTTGTGTTACCTTGAGGTAAAATCAGTATGTGCAGTTCTGCCTTCAGTGTCTGGCAAGAGCTTATTTTATAGAGTCATAAAGTGCAAAGCACTTAACTGAATAAACAAATCAGCCACTCTGCCAGAACAAGGAAAAGGGGAACATCAAAGCTGGTCTCATCGTTTAAAAGGTCAGCAGCTGGGAAAGGACTGGGCGGCTTACTGACTAACTCGTTGGTTAGTCGGCTAGTGGGTTTACTGTGGAAGATGGCTCGTCGGCTGGCTGAGTTGACCTGAATAATGTCTGGGAGGACGGGCTATTTCATCAGCGGATTGTTTGAATCATTGGGACGTGATCCACAGGCTGGCTTCTGTAGGGTGAGGAACCACAGAGACCTGAAATGAGGTGCAAAAAAAGGCATTACCACACTGGATCTTCATTAATGAAATCCTTCCTGGCAGACTCAAGTCTCGGACTCACTGCTGTTTAACGAGCGAAAGACGCCAGTCACAGTGGGACCAAGGACAGAGCGAGGATATGATAAAGAGTCCAGAACACACAACCACACAACCACACTGATCTTTGCTCTGACCCTGTAGAGCGAGAACTGCCACCGGAGTCCCTTGTGGTGACCCCTTTCTTTGCCTATGGGGTCAAAGGTTACAAACCTCTGCATGCATCCTTTGAAATGGAGCAACAGGGGCTTGCTGTTGAACTGATTGGCAGGATGGCAATTACCAAAATGCTTGTCCACTTTATCTGCCTCACCTTCCAGCCATGAAAGGGCGAAAAAAGCAGAGAAAGCAGCAGCAAGTGTAAATAATATATAAAGTTTGAGCTTGCTTTTGCAATCCATAAATAATACTGTTGCTGAATTCTTGGCAAAAATATCTCAAAGATGACACTTAATGGCTTTCAGAGCTAAAGGTTGTCTGCTTTGATTGTATCTTTAACACATGCTTTTATGAATCCATCCTAGAAAAACACAACACTATATTCTAGACTACCACAGCATTGTTGCTGTATTGTCTTCTTAATTGGTTTTATCTATGTTTTTTTTCATAAAACAATAAGTTCTTCTACCACTATTGCTGCACTATTACACATCTATATCTACATTATGTCAATATGCTTTTAAACAGCATGGAATATGCTTACTGCTGCAATGATAAGTTTTCTTTCAAAGTTATATCATACACTATTATTATTATTATTATTATTATTATTATTATTATTATAATATTTATTTACACTATTTCTTATACGATTAACACCCAGAATTGCCATGTCTGCCATCACCTATAGACAGCCAGTCTAACTTTGTAATGGGCATAAGCAAGGTGGCATCACATTTTACAGGGTGCTGATATGGATGGCAGTGTTTGTGTGTGTGATTATTTTGTGGATGAAACATATTTGGTCTTCCATTAATTGGCTCAAGCTGGGTCATCTAAAATAAGGTGGTGAGATTGTATAGGAAAGCTGAGATCAAGACTTTTAAGGGCATTTCTAGAATAAACTTAAAGAAAGCAACACAGCAATGAGATGATCGGACAGGTTGGAAACAAATCCAGTAATCTATTATCTACAACAAAATGATGTGGAAGTGAAAACAACATCGAAAATGCCAACACTTACGACATTTGATTGTGCACACAAAGTTGACCATGCAATACTTTTGTAAAATAAAATAAATACAAGATACAGCTTGGTTCATTATTTTAAAGCTGCTGTTATCAATATGTTCATATCATCAATGAAATGACTATGGTCATGTAAATATGGGTCGCCTAAAGTGATAATCCAACAGAGATTTATCACCTTAACTCGGCAGTTCTTGGGGAGTCTTTCAGCATCTTTTAACTCAATGTTTTTGCTGTCCAATCCGCAACTTCACTATTTTGACTTACTCCCACAGCTCTCATAAGCATTGTTTCCAGATGCAGGTTTTAGCAAAAAAAAAAAAAAATCATGATAAATATCACACCACCAAAGTTAGCAACTAGTTAGTGAAAACAGTGGATAATTTAGCACCTAAAGAACCAGATACTTCCTCAGGAGTTTGTGGAAACAAAAACAGAGCTAAAACGAGAGTAAATATTGGACTCGCATTCACCAGGTGGCCAGAAACCCGACTCAAAATGAAAGCTACTGAAACTCTGATGTACCTGCTGGATATGTAGATAAACAACTGTATGCTAACAAGTGGCCATATAAACATGTAACCCCGATTTTCCACTAGGCACGTCTTTGTTGCGTTCCGGTTTTGTTCCGTCCTCCGCCACGCACCATACCACACCGGGAGCGTCTCAGAAGCGGAGCGTCTTGCTTCCCAAATCTTAGATTATATTGTCTCTACGTGTTTATTAAGCTAGGTTCTACCTTCCACTCCAGGCACTCCTACAATTAAACCCCATGCCTTCTCATTTCTAGCTTTGTCTTCATAAAAACGATCTGTGATGTCTTATTATTTTTCCACCTCCAAGATAAATCTTGTTGCACCGGCAATTTTTTTCTATTTTATAAATCTATTGTCGTCTGTGGTCTTGAAATATTGGGGGGTATCTTTTGGTAAATTGACTGGATCCTCTCGCTGTTTCACTTCCTGCCCGTCTGTCTGAACGGCTCACGGCTTGCGTGAAAATAGACCTGGCATGTATCTTTAGCGGAGCGGAGAGCTTCTGGGACGCGGCTGTTGGATTCTCAAGCATTGACTTGAATGGCCGTGATCGCTCACGGGGGTCGCATGCACCTCGAACGCAGCGCAGTGGAAAATAGGGGTCAGTGTTGTGTTTCTAGCCTGTTTCCACTGCCCCAATGTGGCCAAAATGTAATTTATTGCAGGTTGAAAGACTTGAGATTGGAACCATATTAACAACCTCACTAAGATAATAATTTCATAATAATGATATGACATTCTTTCTCTTGCTCTCTCCACTCCTATTTGAGTGCCCCCTCCAAGCCATTTAAGTTAGGCTGTCTGCTGATCTGTGGATAATTGTTGACTGTAATACTAGCCAGGAAATGGAATGATCAACTCCAGATGACGAGACAAGAGCGAGGAGAGAGCAAGACAGACAAATGTGTGGTGGTGGGGGGGAAAAAAAAAAAAAAAAAAAAAAAAAAAAAGAGAGAGAGCGAGAGACAAATATACTGATCATGCAGTTTTTACGGTAAATGTGACATTTTGTTCACACAATCTAACATTAGCTCCTAGATGTTCGTGAAAAGATCAACATGGGACATGACATAATTTTGATAATGTGATTGATTTCCACATTTGAAAGTACGACGAATATTGTGTTTTGGTAATTGCTCCTTAATAGAAACAGAAAGGTGTTTGTGTTGCCCTTCAGTTTATTCCTTACCTAATTGAAAGGCAATTACTCATGATTCAATAGTACTTGAGTAGCACTTAAACCCTATTTGCTTGTGATTTCCCCTGTGGATGTGTTCTAGTACAATGACTACATCTGCCAGCTTGACCTAGAGTTTGGAGAAGTGAGTGACATTGTTTTCCTTTGGAGTAATGGCTGTCATTATGGTGAATTACTACCCTACCCAAACACCCAAACATTCTCTAAAACCACCCCACAGTGCTCTGTCTCTATCTTACTCTCTGGTGCTGGTGCCTTGTTACAATCAATTAAGCTGATTACAAGCACTATCTTCACCACTTCAAAGGAGGGCCATTACAGCGGGTCAGACTAACTGTCTCTTTATGTTGTTTGCCTCAGAGTAAGAAGCTTCAGATATGTTACGCTTTAACATTTTAGGTGCTGAAATCTGTTAATAAAGAAAACCATGCACAAAACAGACCAATTCTATCTTGCTAATTAAAGGATAAATGACGAGCAATGAGCTGAAGACAATTGGTGTCGTCTGTCCTCTTTCATGTTAAAGGTTGACTCCTCGTCAGGCCAAACAACAGGTCAAATAATAAATGGAGGGATACAGAGAGAGGGAGCGAGACACCAAGTCTAGACAGCATATTTAGGGACCCTCCCTGATTGCTTTGTTCTGTGCCATGTCTATAGGTAATTACCTCAACAAATGACTGGGAGCCCTGTCAAATCTGAGGCAAGTGAGAGGTGAAATAAATGAAAAGGTAAAAAAACAAAAAATGAAATGAATGTTTCCATGCGCCTATGTGTGTTTGTGTGATTTGTCATGCATAGATAAGTGTCAGGGCGTGAGCTTGTAATAAAGACCCACTTCTAAAAATATCTGCAGCACTGTGTCGCCATGAAAACCAGAAGATATTACAAATTATTAAGTGTGAACACATTTTGATGCTTTAAAAGTTAAACATTAACTAAACAGTTGTCCTTTAGGGTAGTATTATACTGAAATAGCAAGTGAATACAGTTGCTCTTTTAAATCAAATGGCATATCAGTGGATGTGTTTGCAGGTAAAAACAATGCACGAGTATTACTCCAACTATGCAAGTTACAGTATATGGATTAGATAGTTGGATAAATGAATATGTTGATTTTAAAATATTTAAAGAATAATATTCTGTCAATGAAATGGGCAAACATGTTTGTTAATGCAGGTTTAATTGACCTGTATAGTTTGGGGCAGAGCATTCAGCCGTTCTGCTCCCCCGTCTCTGGAATTCATTACCACCCCAACTCAGAAACATCGATTCATTCCCCATTTCAAATTGCAACTCAAAACACAAATGTTTAAAACTGCCTATTCCACTTGATGCCAATTGCTCTGCCTCTTTCTGTTGTTTCTATTGTTGTTTTATTCTTTTTTTAATTTTAATTTATATTTTTTTGCTGCTTTTAAATGTCTTATGTATCCCTGTACGGTGTCCTTGAGTGCCGAGAAAGGCGCCTTTTAAATGAAATGTATTATGTATTATTATTATTATTATTATTATCAGAATCAGAATCAGAAAAGCTTTATTGCCAAGTATGTTTACACACACGAGGGATGTGTCGTGGTATCGTAGGTGCAAGTCACATTAAAGCATTAAAGCAACATGCACAAACACACCGAGTCGCCATATGCGGCGCCATCACAACTCTCTCCTAACTCTCGCAGATACAGCATGACATGAGGAGAGGGGAGGGAAACAAAAAAGCGGCTCTCAGACTGTCCTCATAAAGATAAGAACAGTTTGGGAACAGGAAAAAACACCTCAGCACATAAGCACACAACAGTACATTTGCACTGCTGCACATAACATAACACAACATAACACAATACAACATAACAGAAATGTACAGTTGCACATTTCGCCGCGAAGGCGTGGGACTCGGGGTAGGGCGTGGGTAAGGGGGGGGGGGGTTTGGCCTGCTGAGAAACGCACAGCCCGGCAGCCCACTATTATAATTATTATATTATTATGTCCACCTCATCCACTCTTGTTGCCATATTGTGGCCATTTCTCTGGCACAAGAAGATGACATTGTCATTCTTAATCTCGCCTACAAAGCTCTGATTGGCTCTGTTGTTTTTCCAAGTGGGAAAATTGCTGTCAATGAGCACAACACCGTACGTACTGTAGTATTTGAATCTCTGAAAAAAAAAAAAAAATGTCAGCATTGATTCAAAGACTAATGTTAAAGTGCTGTGTTGATGTTTCATAGATAATTTATTGCTTAAGGTGTTCACTTGGCCAACATGCACTCTATGCACTATATTATATTATTTGAATACTCCAAATACCTTACACCAATTACAATGAGGTTTATAAGAGCTCCACCTTACCCACACTACTAACTGAATTTCTTGTGAGTTGCATTGGATAGTTAGCATACTATTAGCCTACATATTACTGTAGCCAGTCAGTGCACATCCCTCATGTGTTACCATATATTTAGTGACTGATGTGAAGTGAAATGGATTTACAGTGTATCGGTGCATCGTCTAATGTGTTACCATATATTTAGTGACTGATGTGAAGGGAAATGGATTTATATCTGTGCATCTGCAACTATTTGCATGTCATTAAAACATTACTTTGAAATGTGTTGACTGCAAATCTTAATATTTAACAGAGGGGAGTTTTAACTCCAAGTCAAGGGGTTTGAAATGTTACTTTTATTTCCTTCAATTTGAAGTTTTTATTTTTATTTTTTTTTGTATGTCTTTCACAAATTTGCCAGTTCCCTACGCTGTGAAAATCCAGTTGGCCTAGGCATCTGTAATGGCTGCTGAGTCGTCACAGTGTGAAAGATGGATCTGGAAATAACCTTTAATAAAATGTTAGGCGCCAGTTGAAGCTTTATCTTCATTGTATGGAAAACAGCCATGCGCTGCCTCATCCTGTAAAGATGGATTGATAGTGATGAGCTGTGTTTGAAATGTTGGAATATTTTAGATGAGCTATAAAAATATGACTCTGGGTTGTTCTCAGTCATCAAGATCATAATTAACTAAGAAGGTTTTTATCAAGTCCAGTTGCCCTTGATTCGACCCTTTTTTTGTTTTTCTGTTTGTTTTTACCTTAAAATACCTGTTTTGAATGTGTATCCACAAATTTATGTTTAAGAAGATTCATTGATTTAATGATGATTAAAAATACAATTACAGTCATTGATGATAAAGACTGATTAATGGATGCCTTATTTGTCATTGTGGTCCTCCAACATCCAGATAGGGAAAATCAAAAAAACCTCTATCAACAAAACATGAATACATGATATGTTTAGATTCAGATATGATGAATTATGGCCAATCAAACCTGGAAAAGGCAGATCTTTGTTTAAGTGATTGTATGCCTCTCTAATTATGTATTTGCTTTGTTTTTGCACACTAACAAAACATTAACTTGCGTCAATGTCATTGGTTAAACACAGAGTGATGCTTATCTATTATCAGTTCTTTCTGTTCCGATTATAGAGGGCTTTCACCTAACCTAACATTTCCTCTGGCAGCTATGAGATCCTCTCTTGGGCATTAAATATATGCTGGCGCCATGAGGGCTTGAAATGCAGCAACGTCTTTACAGCATAAAAAAATTATGATTTCCTTTCGTACCAAATAACTTCCAACCATACTTAACCATACTTAACACAAAAGTTATTGTTGCCTTTTTCATTATCATAAAATCCGGGCATTAGTCTGAAGCATTTATGAAAGGGGGGAAACTTTTTGATGGTTTAAGATATAATCCATTATCACAGGATTGTTCTCTTTACAACGCTTTTGATATGGAGTCTTACAGACACAAATCCGTACTCACATACTCACTGATGAAGGGCAGATCATTTGCTGTAGTGCAGAAGGCGCCAACTGTCGTGTCTGGGCTTCAACCCTCTTTGTTTGTTCACATCAGCAGAGTTTATTAAAATCACAGCAGTGACAATGAGCATTGCTGATTGCTTCTGTCTTTAATTTACTTTAAAGATCTTAGTAGTTATATCACGCCATTGGTAAATACTCACTTGGGATTGCTTATTTGGGAGTCGGTGCCTACCATTTTTATAGTCTATGGTGTCTACAGTACAGTATGTCATAGCTTCCGGTAGCGTGCGGGTTCAAGAAGCTGACCAGACATTGGTAGCTTAATCCTTAAGCCTAAAGAGAAAGTAAAAGAATACATGTTTTTCCTCCCTCTACCTTCAGCAGCAAATGAAGCATCCTTAAGCAAGAAATGTACTCTGTGTGGAACTTTGGCCTGTAGCACTGCTTAAACAGCAAATATTTCCTGGATTAAAAAACAAAAAACAAACAGCACTTGTTTTGATTGAAGAAAAAACAACACTTTAAATCTTGGCTAAACTGTCTGAAGTGGAGTGACTCCCTTATTTTCTCCCTCTCATTTGCTTTGCCACCATAAACCCCTCTCCCACAAACCCTGGTCCCCACCCCTTTGCCCTTTCACACACACGCACACTCACTCAGCAATATTGCTTTGTCAGCCGACGTTTAGAAGATTAACCTTGAAATTGCCAAAGGGCATCCCAACTCCCCTCCACCCTTAGCCTCTTCCCCCGCCTCTCTCTGTGTTTCCCTCCCTGGAGCTCCCTCTCTGCGAATACTTGCGCAACAAGTGGCGCCGCTGTAGAGCCCCTTAGGTATTAGAGGGTTGAGTGGCGTCCCAGAGAGCCGTAATTACACCACCACTCAGGTGATTTAAAGGTCCGGGAACATTGCTGACCCATGCATGGCACCAAAAGTCCCACATTACACTGACACCTACCCATGTTCATATTATTTATTCTCACATGTAACAATTATACCAGCGTAACATTTTTATGTGCAGACATGAACAAATCATTGTACATGTTTTGACAGAAGTGAAATGAACTTCATCACATCCCTGCCAACATTTTGTTTTTCCAGTTCTTTGGAGGCAATATTCTGCAATGCAGGTTACATTTTCTTAGTACATTGATACAATCATCTACTACAGTGAATTCCTCAATGCTTGCCTGTTTGTCTCCCTTCAAGAGGAAACACAGCTTTGTAATCATTTTTACAACTTTATTTTGATTACCAGTTCTGCTAAGTGGACAGAAAAGAAATAATTATATACAAATGGTACTCACAAGAACGTGAACTTGCAGGGCTATACTTCATAGAAAGGGTTGATAATTGGGTTTGGTTAACTCTCCACCTCCTGCAGACATTGTGGTGACAACAGGGAATGTTTCTCTTTGAACAAGGTCAGTGCTAATACTGGTTAATGTGAAGGGGATGTTCTTCTGCCCCTGTACTCAGCTCTCACCTCTCTTTAGTTCTCTCTCTTATCTTCTCCCTCTTTTAGTTTAACAAGTTGTTGTGGCCGAGTGGTCACAGTGATTTACAGTATTAGGAATTTATTGCCGTGTGTCTGCACACTGAAACTTTCCCAACGGGAATCATTGAAGTTGTATCAAATCTCTGCCTCTCTGCACTTCATATCAGCTACTGTACCACCATGCACCAACAATATGCCCAGTTTTGAGCAGGCACAATGGTGCATGCAAACATTTGGTTTGCATAGGTTTGAGATTTTGCTCTACAGTATATCTGACAGAGAATCTATGAAGTTCTCTGCCGTCTTGGGCCATAAAACGAGTGTTAAAAACATGCATGTGTAATGTTATGTTGGTGAAAGTAATGAATCCATTCATGTGTTTAAATCCTCCTCTTGCAGTCCACAGTGTTGGTGTTTCAGCTCCGCGATCTACATTTTAACATATAATATAAACATGCCATTTGTTGAAGTGTTAATTGATTTAAAAAGGAGAGTGTAAGAAAGCGATGGCTTGAAAGACAAGCGTTAGTACATAGAGAGATTATAGTTTCCTTTCGCTTAAGGTTTTCTCAGCTTTAGCAAATTAGGTATTAAAGTTTCCCTTCTTCCTGTTAAGATTTTGTTTCTGACAGCATTGGTTAAAGTAATGTGCCGTTTCAGTTGTAATCCCTGCAATTAAGGCAGTAGGTGCGGCTCCATTACCTCAGCAGGATTAGTAATGACCCAGGAGAGAATATAATTGCTTCTTAATTTGAAGTTGTAAAGTGCATGAAATACCTGAGGCTTAGCCTGCCGTCTCAGCAGTGGTTAGTTCATGGATTAACAGTTTGGGTTTTTTTCTCTCTGTTTTCCACACCAGGAGCTTTATGGTAGTTTTTGTATTTTATAATGCAGTTTGAACTTGTGACATGTTCTATACATGAAGATCTTTATGAGAGTTTTGTAATCTTTAACACAAATCTAAAAAGCTTATAATTTGAAATATATCCATAAAATATATTCAGGTACTGTACAGATTAGGAGTGGGTGAGAGGATAAAATCCTCTATCACTCTATATTTCATTTTATACCACAGTCTTGATATATATTGTGATACAGTAAATTATATATTGTAATTTTTCCCAATGGGTTTTGTTCTATATTATATAGAGTAGATACTATACCATGTTATACTGTACTAAATAGTATATACTATCTATGGGCTATTAAATAGATATGCAAATTAATTGAATGTTTGCCATCATTTGTTTGATTCTTAAACCCTTCTTTGCAAAAGATTTGTAATGGATTGGAAATGCCAAAATAATAAATATATTGTTATGCAGTACCTAATATGAAATCAGTAAAGATATGATGGGACCTTAGGACCTAGCAAATATGTAAGAAAAGCATGTGAGTAAGATGAACATTTGCTTCCATGTGTAGAATTGATACTGTTGTCACACCGGCCTGCAGGTGAAACTGTAACACCCTTCATTATTTAGGCCTGACATCTGTCCAAGTTGACTAGTACCATATAATTATAAGGCCTTTGACCAGCCATAATGGCCTTTTTAAGTCCTGTCTTTTGTCCTCTGTGAGACATTTCCAAAGTGTCCATTAGTGACAATACAGCGCTCAAAACTGACACCGTGCTGCTCAACAACTTACGTAACCATTATTTAACTATAGGGATCTGACATGATTGTCACAAGTTATATTTACTCGCATTCTGATGATTGGATGTACAGAATGCTGATTTACATTATGGACACACTGTGTGATGTTGTCTCACCCACAAAGAAAGGTTCAATGGTCAAGAACATTCAATGTCCTCAAGTCCAGCCTCAGACACTGTGTTGATTCTTTTATCTATACAATTAAAACCATCTCTCTTATAAGAGACAGATATTTGTCACCCCCAAGTTATTAAACCCCATTTCTGTATTTTTTACAGAAATGGCCATTACTGTAAATGTATAAATTTTGCAGTTACCTCTCTATATCGTAGTTTTGATTGTTAGTGACGGAGTCTGCCATTCCAGCAGTAGATTCCAATTGCCTTCACACGTATGAAGGATTTACAGGAAACGATGCATGACTAATCCTGTTGCCGTTTGTAATTTTATCTTGTTGTCAGCATCATTGTGTCAGAGCTGTATTGAGTTACTGCTAATGCAAATTGAACTACTACTGTTAGTTCACATTAAAAGCATTCAACTGGTGAAACACAGGATGGCTTTTGTTGTGAAGTGTATATGTCACCGAGGTTAGTGTTGACTGCGATTGTTCATCAAAAATGCATCTCAAACATCAGCACATCAGTGTTAAATATTAAAGGAAGTCATGGCTGACTAATTTATTAGTACTGTAACCACAAGTTCCTCTTCTATTGTATTTCTGATATAAATGGCTGGTCAAGGAATTCAGTTTTTCAATTCAATTGTATTCATAGTGTCAAATCATAACAGAAGTTACTTTACAGATAGAGTAGGTCTAGACCACACATTATCATTTACAAAGACCCAACAATCCCCCCCAATAGCAAGCATTTGGTGCAACAGTGGTGAGGAAAAACTTCTTTTGTTTGGATGTTTTCTGTTGTATAAAACCTAATTTATTGTTACCACCACGGCTTTAGCCAAATCATCCAGGACTCTTAAGGATCACCACTTTCAGTAACTGATTTTGTGTTCCACATTTCTGGTTTGTGTCTTGTAGTAATGTTCATGAAATACACTTGTTTCTGTTGTTATGGAGTATCAACAGCGTTGATGTGTTATGGTTCCATGGGTAGGTATCTAACATTGGTATCTCATAATTAAGAAAGTGCCCATGCCTGTGTGTCAATGAAGTTTCCATGATCATCCTGTCAAGGCCACGTAACCATCAAAAAATTCTATTGAGACCATGTCATGAACTGTCAATCTGAGACATGGATCTAGTTTCACTTCTCGGGCACACAAACACACAACTTCTGCTTTAAAAAAAAAAAAAAAAAAAAAACTGAATAATTTTCCCAGGCCTCATCATGTGACCTGTATTGTTAGTGTGAGAATGAGGCACCAATGTTCTAATTGAAGGAACAGTAGAAAAAGAAAAACGCCTGACAACCAACAGGATGTAAATTACACGGCAGCATGGCTTAATGTCGGCCTAAACCTGTCAACTGTCAGTAGAGAGGAATGCCAGACAGCCGTGTTGGAGTCTGTTTCAGAGAACAGAAGATGTGTGTGTGTGTGTGTGTGTGTGTGTGTGTGTGTGTGTGTGTGTGCGTGCGTGCACTGCGTGTATACACTTTGTAACTCTAATTGGAAACATTCATTCATCCATGCACAAGTGTGCTGCACAAACAAATTCTCACATATGCACACAGACTTCTCCTTTGACAGCAAATTAATGATAAAAAAAAACAGGAGTTGTGTTCATGTTTGCCAATTCTCAGAAGCGGGTGCGATTATCACTTTAGCTATATTCTGCATTGGTGTTACTTGTCTGTGGCATTATTGAGGACTGACAGGGATTGTTTGGCACCCTGTTGTGCGTTTGTATTTGCTAGTTTAGACAAAACAGAAAAAGACATTATAGCAGGGAGTTAATAGGGGTTACACTCTGTCTGTGTTGCATTGATTTCCTTGTCTCCTGTAAAATGGACCTCTAAGTTAACAAGCTGCCCTGTGAGGCTCAACACACAGAGTAACACACAATTGTTGGATGTGTAGAATATTAGACAACTTAGCTATTTGTGGATGGACCTTACTACTAATTTAAAGAGCCAGAGGTAAGGCCATGTTCTTACCTAAATTAAGCATTAATTATCTCAGATTCAGCTTGTCAAACTTAGTTCTACATAATTTTTATTTGTCTGAGCTTTAATTTGTCAGACTCTGTGTATTCAGGTGTGCTTTGAATTGGAAGTTAACTTTATCAAGTGCAAACATTTAGTGTTAGCATGCTCACTTTGTTTCCTAATCCAAGCAGAGATTCTTTGTCGTGCGGCTGACGGAATATTTATTCATCCAAATATCCAGAAAAATATTTTAAGGATTCTGGAAATACCTTCAAAAAAGCAGTAAGTGTTACACAATCCTCTGCCTGGTTTTCATCTTTTAGGGAAATAAATCATTACTCAAAAGTAATGGTAATACATAAGAGGTACAAACTGGTACTGACAGGAACTAAGGAATGCTTAGTTTTTAGGTATTAAAAAGGACAAAAAGGACTTTGGTCCAATTTGTGGTGCCAGATAGAAAAATTAAGCGACCACCAAAGTAATTGGTGTTCAGCCATCATTACAACAAATTTGAGATGAAAGCAATCGGCTAATCCTGGATCAGTGTTTGACATCCACCCACACCTTGGATCTGGAAACAAATTCTTTTGTATCAGACTTAATCAGTTACTTTAGGTGCTTTACATGAGCTATAAATTATGTCCATGTGTTAATATATTTATTGATTGATCCTTGCAAGTTGTATCATAGTAGTCAGTTGTTACACTTCTTCTAAAATAAATAATTAAATGTATTTAACCTGAAAAAGTGCCTCACTGAGATAAATGAGTGAGATAGATCTCATTTAAGGCAGTTTCCTTGACCGTTTCAAGGAATGTGGAATCAGATATGGGATACTTAAAAATTAAGATAGATAATAATATATGATATATGTCTCCATAATTGAAAGGTAGGAGGTTTGTTTGATTTTCAACTCTTAAGGATTAATCTGCGACCCAAAAGACTTTTAGCTACGGCTAAAAGCATTAGCACAAATGTAAAACGTGTTTTCTTGTCGAAAAGGATTAGTTGACGTTACTCACAACTTTACTTATTATATCCACTTAATTGTGCCACATGATTTTTGAATATGCAATAATAACTTCAAGGAACATTTAAAAAAAAAAAAAAAAAAGATGCAGTGACTGAGGATGATTCTAGTTTACAAATATTTCCAGTTGATTGCACAGAGAGCTAAACACAGTGGGACTATGGACTATCACTTCTCAATCAGAAGTTGTGTCCTATCCATCTGCTGCATGGCAGTGTGTAATCAACCAGAGAGATTTTATTAGTCTCCAAACAGAGAACTGCTTTGATTAATGATGGAGGCCCCCTGGTCTCCACGTGCTCTAATTAACTAACCTCAATAGGTTTTTAGGCCCTCCCCCTGTTAACACCCAAAACAAGCATGAAAGGAGGAATGAATGCACATAATGAGCTTTTTTCAATACATTACAATTTAACTTAAATTTAACTTTTGTTCAGATTGCAACATATACTATCCACACTATACTATCCACACTTGTTTGTGAACTTTACATGTCTGTTTAACCTTTAGTTGAAATATCCTGAAACCAGACCCCAGAATGTGTAGAGAAAGCAAGGACACGCACACACAAACTGTAATTTAGTAGGGAAATAACTCATGCACGATGGGGAGCTGCTATTGACCCTGTGTGTGTGTGTGTGTGTGTGTGTGTGTATGTGTGTGTGTGTGTATTTCCACTAAATTAAAGAACTTATTAGGACTTAAAAACCCTATCCTATTTCATGCGGGGAACCTCTGGGGGGAAATGAGGTTTACTCTTCAAAGCCTGCGGCTTGGCTCTTTTTATGTTGTAACACTTAATATTTTATGTCGAAGTGATGGTTGGAGCATTTAGGAAGGTCATATGTCAAAGTTAGATGTTAAGGCTGCATGCATGGTCCTTGCCAGTAGCTAATTATATGTGTAATGGATGTGACTGTCCTAACAAACAAGAAAAAAATGAGCCGAGCTGGAAAATATTTTGATGTCGTCATTTCACACCAAAACACAATTTGTTTGGGCATGCAGTAACAACATTTCTTCTTTTTCTATTTGTTCAGTTTTTTTAAAATTAAATAGCAATGTAATTAGAACTCAAGATTAGAAGTGCCAAATGTATAGGCTACTCTATTTTAATGATATCAAGTCCTCAGGGCAGCGTTGATGTTTACCTTCTTTATTTATCAAATTACAGGAACAACCAATGCTGTACTTACTACTGTAATATGTGATAATACATATAACAAACTTAAACAAATTAGTGTTTTAACAGCATCGTTAGAGTTATTCTTTGTCTTTATAGCTTATTGCAAGGAAAGTTTCACACAGCTATAGCAATAGGCTGGCATATAGCGTGGTTTTTTTGAGATAACAAAGTGCCCAACCGGGGCCCCATTATCCTTACAGTAAATACATCTTCTCATAAGCAGGCACAGAGGGGAAATGTAGCGCTGTCACAGGGTGGTTTGAAGCCACAGAGTTGGAAAAGGCCCCTCATGACTTTAGGTCTATTACAAAAAAGACCACAGTCATGATTAAAAAGACTTTTAGTAGTTCTAGTCACTGCCAGTACGGCAAGTGTTTACACACGCCTTAATTGGGAATCAGGCTTTTGTAGACTGCAGTAAGGGAGTCATTTTACTACAAAGACTGCTGTCAAATAAATATACATCTTTGTAATTATTGGCTAACCAATTTAGAAAGAGAATTTAACTTAAAGGTAATGTATGTAAAGTAAAAATAGAAAGACAGAAAGATGGGTAAATTAGTTGATGAAAGCCGTGCAGATGAATACAGATAACAATGTATAAATCATAAACCTTTTCTGCTCTTGTTAGTCATGTTTTAGTCAATGGACTGTTGTATTATGAGCAAACTTCTGTGGAAATGCCTCTCCAACTCGTTCTATCTGTCATCATATTGCATTAGCTTTCTGGGCTAAATGCACCGAGGGAGGATATCAGATTCCTCGCAGCGATGAGACCGAGAAGGATTGTGAATCAAAAAGACAGACACTAAAAGAGACAGGTCGCTGGTGGAGACAGTCCTCATGTTCCTCTTCACAGCTGCTGCCAACAGCAGGACAGCTTGGTCTCATTGTGTTATTTAGAGTCTCTGACACAACAAGGGAACTCTACCTGTCTCCATTATGATGGATTCACTCATAAATGCCGTGGCTCGGTTTCAAACAGGAGAACCTGTTTTGTGATTTTGTAAGCCTGTCACTTAACCTGTTCACTACTCATCCCTATTAAAACTGTCTCTAGAGATATATGCTGGAGAGGGTGTGTGTGTGTGTGTGTGTGTGTGTGTGTGTGTGTGTGTGTGTGTGTGTGTGTGTGTGTGTGTGTGTGTGTGTGTGTGTGTGTGTGTGTGTGTGTGTGTGAGTGTGTGTGTGTCTCTGTGTGTGTGGTGTGTGGTGAAGTTACGGGAATGGAAACAGACTGTTTTCTACATATTTTCAATTGTATTTTCCTGCTGTTGTTTGTTTTCTCTATTCAGACACAAACAGTTTAGTCTCTTCCCTCAAATTATGTAAAAATCAAAAGTGTGTTATTGTGGGTTGACATTTGTAAGTTTGGTCAACACTCTCAGTGTCAGAGGGACTTTGGCTGGAGGGGGAAGTGTAGAAAACAATATTTTAAAGGGGACATATTATACTTTTCTGTTTTTTTCTGTCATATCTAAAATGTTATAATACTACTACTAATGATAATAATAATAACTTTTATTTATATAGCGCCTTTCAAGAAACCTAAGGACACTTTACAGAATTACAGGTTGTAAGCTGTGGTAAATAGGTGGTGTTTCAGGAGTTTTTAAAATATGTCCAGGGATGTAGCATTTCGGATATCTGCAGGAAGGGTGTTCCAGAGGGATGGGGCTGCAACACTAAAGGCTCTGTCTCCAAATAATAATAATGTTAGAGTTTCATGTTAAACATTAAACATTCAAATAACGAGGTAAACGTATTTTAGACAAATCACTGTGAGCTAAAACGTTCAGATTTCCAACTATTCTGAACGTTCCAGTTTCAACAGTTTTTTCTACGCTCGGCTAAGTCTTACGTAACTCTAAGCCGGCCTTCTATGAATGGTCATCTGCTCCAAGTAGGCAGGACTGGAGTGGTTAACATTGTCCCATGTAGCTATGGCAGTAAAATATGTCATCTTGTCTGCCACTGTCATTAAATTCTCCCCAATTCCGGGTCACATTACTCCTTAAACATTTTCTGTTTATGTAGTTTTTGGTTTAAAAGCCTTTATTGGCGATTTTGACTCTAGAAATTGCTGCTATATTCTATAAAGTGTCCACTAGGCCTACAAACTATAGTAGCTACATGGCTAATGGCAGTAAACAATGTCATCTAGGATGCCAATGTTGTTAAAGTCTCCCCATTTCCGGGTTGCATTACTGCTGAAACATGTCCGATTGGGTAGTATTTGGTTCAGAAGCCTTTGTCTGCGATTTTTTATGGTAGAAAGTGCTGCTTTGTTCCATTACAATCTAATTGTTAAGCAGCTACATGCTAACGAGCACATTACTGCTGGGACATGTCCGGTTGTGTAGCATTTGGTTTAGAAGCCTTGGTTCAAAGTCCTGCTATATACTCCGTTGCAGTAGTTCCAGCTTCAACTAGTGAAACAACAGCGGACACTCTGGCCAATCAGAGCAGACTGGGCTTTGTCGGGAGTGGGACTTAAAGAGCCAGGCACTTCAACATAGGATCTCATACAGAGGGTTCCAGTCACTTTACTGCTGGGACATGTCTGGTTGTGTAATATTTGGCCTTTATTGGTGATTTTTCACGGTACGAAGTCCTGCTATATAGCTACTCCGTTTCAGTAGCCCCAGCTTCAACTAGTGACACGGAGTGGAGGCCCTGGAGTTTCCAGGAAGCATGCTGGCCAATCAGAGCAGGCTTTTTTGGGGGGGAGGGCTTAAAGATACAGGCGCTCCTACAGAGCATCTCATACAGAGGGTGATTACAGGTCAGTCCCTCCAGGATTTCGCAATGTCGCGATCGCGCCAATTCACGCAAATTCAACCATTCACCGTGACTTTGGTGCGACTCGCAATTTTGATCAATCACCAGAGTTTTCCCGCGACTTCAACCAATCCCAGCAGTCCCACGTGCCAGACTTTAGGTCAGTATAATGTGACTCTGACTGCCACTCACCAAGCGAGAGTAAGAGCGAGCTTGTTTCTGAATTCCGATATGAAGACGAGACTCGAACATCTCACATTTACCAACAAAACGTAAGGGAAGACATCAATGTACGCTGTAACGATTTTTCACTGCGGCTGTCTGCAGGGGGCGGGGCTGCTGCTCATACAGTTTCCCCTGCTACTGACGCGCACACACACGGTGGATGCAGGAAAAACCGGAGAGGAGACGACACAATGACCTAAATTGAGGACAGCTACGCTCGTTATTGTAAGTGCAATGATAAGTTAAAGTCCAGTAAGTACTTATCGAACTGTATGAATGTGTGTCCCAGGCCAGGATAGGAAATTAACTAACAATGTAAAGATCAACAAGCCACTGACACATATTTTCAAATTTGATTTATTCAATAAATTATTAATTTTTGTCTTAAATCCACCAGCCATTTTCATATTATACCAACATTTGCAGCATCCTGAGCCTTTTTGGTAAGGTTACTAGGAAAACTCGGCCCAGAGTAGTTTTATTCTCCCCGAAACAAGTTTTCCTTTTTATTTTTAAAGAACTATACAAAAAAAATCGCAACTTTTTTTGCGGCTTTCACTTTCTCCTGCAACTTCATTGCAACTTTTATCGAAATTTTTTATAAAAAGCTCCCGCAAAATCAGTTATTTTGGGCCGCAACAATCTCAATAAAAGGCCGCGAAATCCTGGAGGGACTGACAAGTGCAGCAGTCATGGGCAGTATGAGAAAAATAAAGTGTTTTTTTAACATTAAAGCATGTAAACATGTTCTAATATAAACACAAAATGCAAGTATAATCCTGAAAATGCTATGTAATAGTTGCTCTTTAATATATAATGTTTGTAAAATGTACGTACAAGTTGAGACAAGCTTCTGCTACGGCAGGACCTTTTTGTCCTCATTAGACATCCAAGAGCTATACAAGTATTGATGTGATGTCCTCCTTGATCTTTCTGCAGCCGTCTACTGACTCCTGGTACATTACTCTGACCTCTTCTCAGTCGATGCTTTGACCGGTCTCAGTCTGGTGAAGCTGATGCTGTCTGTTTTCTGGTTTTAATTCAGTCTCTTGTCCAGGGTCCTTGCCATTTCACAGATGAAGCCAAACTCTCTGTTTCAGCTTGTAAGTGGACTACTTGTCAAGGTCAAGTCTGAACTTCCAGACTCCTATCAACTAGAGCTGCGATATGTAAAAAATCCAATATCACGATATTTTTGACCAAATAAATTGATGTTGATATTGCGGCGATATTGTAGGGTTGGCTATTGGTGATTTCACAAAATATTTTCACAATGAGAGTTCACATAAATAATCGCCAATAATGTGGATACAATGACTAAGTGGGTAAAGGCACATAATAAAACAGCAGTAAGTCTGGTAAGTTCAGAAAACTACATCACTTTACTGTAAGGCAGCCTTTAAACCAGGAAAAGACTACACACGTGTCATATCACAATACAATATTCAAAATTTAAGACGATATCTAGCCTCATATATATATAATATCAATATATTGCCCTATTATCAACGTCTGGCCATTTTCATATCATTTAGTATAACAGTAGTTTGACATACTCTGCCAACACTATCAGATCAGTGTACAAATTAGAGCTCAAGTACACTTTATTTGACACCACTGTCATGCTCCAAATGTGTTGATTTAATTTTAAACTGGATGCTATTTAATTAATCAAAAATGCACAGTATTGTTACAATACTGTCTTTGTTCAATACATAGTGATTATAGCATGTTTTGTGCTTAGGCTTGGTCTCTTTTTTCAGTAGTTTTGGTTTCGTAGTTTGCATTCGTACTCTTATAATTAATTACAGTAGCACCTGGGTGATGCACGGCAGCCTTACGACGCCAGACGCTCACCTCACATCAGCTTGGTAGAGAGAGAAACTAACTAAACTAAACTGCTGCTAAAACTAACTAACTCTTACCACTCGGAGGGGCAGAAGCTGGATGTTTCAACTATTTATTCGTTACTTTTTTAGCTATTTTTAATTCTGCTCACCAGTTTCCAGGCACTTTCAGTTAGAGTATATCTTTTTAATTAATCGCCAACTATTTTGATAATCGGTTTAAGTTATTTTTGAAGAAATAAAGAACTAAAGAAAAAATCTCTGATTCCATTTTCTTTAATGTGAAAATATTCTAGCTTCTTCACTCCTCTATGACCGTGAACAAAACAAGACATCTGAGAACATCATCTTAGGCTTTGGGAAACACTGATCAACATCTTTTACCATTTTCTGACATTTTTTAGACCAAACAACTAATCAACTATGAAAATAATTGTTATTTTAGCAGTTAGCAGCCATAGTCTCAATAGAAATGCAGTCCATTTAGTTTTACGGTGACTGGATGGTTGGACGTGTGTTCTATGCAGTCAGCCTGTCGTTCCTAATAGTTTTTTGGTTATTGTGACAATAAATATACCAAATATCAACCAAATTTGCCATATCATAATTTCTGTATCCACAGTCTTTTGATGTAGCCTACCGCCTGTTAACTCCAGAAGTACCTGGAGTACCCCTTATTAAACACTGATCTATTTCTATAGTTTGTACTATTTCTTAGATGCAGTCAGGTCAGTAAATTATCTTGTGCAAGTGCTCCCCCTTGTGACAAGATCAGATTCTCACAACAGCATGTTTTTAGGAGATTCTGGTTAGATACGTGTACACTTTTTCTTATATTGTGGCAGCATCTGAGTGCAGTTGAAAAACATGAGGAAAAGGAAAAATCTTCAAAAGCCCATTGTTACTTTCTTAGCCCAATTCACACAAAGTCCTTGTCAGTATAAAATAGGCTTTCGGCTCCACAACCTTGATTCCTGAATAAATATGAAAAGGCCAGCAGATGTCGCTGTGCTCCCTTTGATGATGATGAGAGATGAGAAGAGTTCTCACTAACACTGATAATGGTCACAGACTTTATTTATGAAACAGAACAGTCATAATAAGTAACAAACATTTTCTTTTTACAAACATTTTGGATCATTGGGAGCATCAGGGATTTGTTCCAAAACAGGGTTGAGTTAAGTGTGCCTTTACCACCTATGTCTCTTAGTTATCATTCTGTATTTCTTTTGAAAATAGTTAATAATTTATATGACTGGGATTTATAGAAGCTTGAATAGAAGTACAGCTGAATAATGAAAATGTCAGTTAATAAGAAATGAAATAAAAGGCTTCAATGGCATTTGTATAAGTGATTAAAGCAAAGTAATGTCTTAGCAAATGTGCTACTCAAACGGTGTTTTGTAAACAGAGAGTTGTAGCGTTCTAGTTCTCCAGCTTCTATTTGACGTATCTGCTGCTATGTTGCAGAGGTTCTCAACCACTGCACCAGATTCAGGGTCTGTACAGTCCAGTGGTTATTCATACCCCAACCACGTACTTCAGAGTTTGCTCCTCCTCTGGCTGCAGGACGGGTGTGTGTGTGTGTGTGTGTGTGTGTGTGTGTGTGTGTGTGTGTGTGTGTGTGTGTGTGTGTGTGTGTGTGTGTGTGTGTGTGTGTGTGTGTGTGTGTGTGTGTGTGTGTGTGTGTGTGTGTGTGTGTGTGTGTGTGTGTGTGATTCACACACGCATAAAAGGACATGCCGCTCTGTGCACATACATACAAAGTGTGACCAAAACAACATGGGTACGAAATGATTAATCACTGAGCACAATTTACTCTCCCCTGCTGTAATAGTATCTATAGCAAGTACACACACACACACACACACACACATACACACACACAACCACACACACACACACACACACACACACTTCTCTCTCCCAAGAATGCATGTCCATTTGAGATAGGGAGAAAGAAGAGAAACTGAAAATACAGGGAAATAGAGAGAAATAAGAGAGAGAGAGACTGTGGCTTTAGGTGTTGGAGTGACGCCTCATAACAAAGCAAGTATTGATTTCACTCTCTCTTTCGTTTTTCTTGATTGCCTCTTCTAGTATTAAGTCTAATGACACCAAGCAACTGATGAATATAACTGGTTTATAAATTGGACAGCGTCTTAAGTGCAGTTTAAGCAGGACCCTGAAACTGAAGCAGCTAAATTCATCCATTTTTAATTTTGTAATATAGGCCTACATCTGTGCTTTACCTAGGCTGTGTCCGATATCACTCCCTATTAACTACGTAGGGCACTATATTTACTGTCTGCCATTTTATTTGAGTGTCCGGATTCTACGCGTTTTAACTCTATCCACTCTTAAATGCCATAAAAAATTCCACAATGCAATGCTATGAATTTTACAGATGCGAAAATTACAGTTGAGCGACCCTACACCTGTTAGTGGTGACGCAAAATGATGATTAGAAAGTGTCCAAAATCATTTACTGCCAGAGGTGTCAAAAGTATTCACATTCATTACTCAGGTAGAAGTATAGATACTAGGGTTTAAAAAGACTTCTGTAGAGGTTGAAGTATCAACTCAAGCTCTTTACTTAAGTAAAAGTATAAAAGTACTGGTTTCAAAACTACTTAAAGTATAAAAGTAAAAGTAAGGTAAGGGGAAAAAAATAACCACTTCGAAAAATTCTTCCAGGTACGGCCAGGGATTTAGAAGGGTTGGCTGGTCTTCCTGGCTACCAACCTCCTCGCTGGTGCTTGGTTGGGACATTTCGTTCGAGTTCGCTTGTGTCTCTGCCACGTACATCTTCGTACTAGGCTACATCTTCTTATATACTGTCTATGGGCTACAGACGTCTGCTCTTTCCTTGCTGGAGTGTGACGTGATTTGTGTCATGTGCAGGTGCGATGGATCGCGTACAAACAATAGGGTGTCTGAAGGGTATATGTTTATACTTCTCATCCAACCACAATCAAATTCAATCTATCCGGATATATCTATTTATCTGGATAGTTTTTTTTTGTGTGTGTGTTTTTTTTTTGTTTTTTTTTTTAATGATGACAAGCCGGATGAAAACAAGCCAAACTGAAATAGGAGTAACAAGGCTATTTTTAAAATGTAAGGAGTAGAATGTACAGATAATTGCAAGAAAATGTAAGGAGTAGAAGTAAAATGTCTGCTGTAAAATAATTACTCCAGTAAACCAAAATGTCTACTTAAGTAAGGAAACAAAGTATTTGTACTTTGTTACTTGACACCTCTGTTTACTGCTCACTATTGGGTAAACCTATTGTCTATAATATCAGGAACACTGAATGAGTGAACAAGGAAGTGATTTTGAGCACAGCCCTACTGTGACATGTCAAAATGTGCTCTGTGAAAAGGCCTGTAATGATAAGTGCTTTTACTTTATAAGTTGCTAAATGTTAGATTTGCTTTCATTGAACCCCAGTGAGCAATGATCCAACTTTGCTGTCTTCGGGTCAGTCCATTTGTTTTCACTCTGAGCTTGTGATGAGGTTGTGTGTTGGTACGAGTTTCTGTTTTCTCACTGGCCAGGAACAGTGCCCCAATTTCAGGGAAAAACTCGGAGCACAGCAGGGGTCAGAGCTTAGCACAATGGAGACATCACTTGAAGGTAAACTAGTGAAGTTTTAGCTGTCCACAACGTGAAACCAACACAATGAGACGTGCTATGTATGTATAAAATATGGATCCTTTTTCAGGTTTACAGAGATTATACTACTCACATGCTAGATGTACAATGTTAATTGTATTTAAAGTTGATATCGAGGGAGGCTGATCTCATTTGAAACTTACAAAGATAAAGCACTATAAGGCTATGTTTTGAAAATAGGGGGAATGCAAAAATAAATAAATAAAAATAATCATTTTATTCATTAGGCTAATTAATTCCAATCAGCTTTCATTGTATTCACAAGTCTTAAGTCCCCAACAATTAGCCATAAATACCAACCTTCATGGATACTAAAAAGCAAAGAGCTCATTATTTTGCATTTGAGAAAATGGCAGAGTTGAAATGCAGCACAGAAATGTCACAGAATGAGAAACTGAGGTGCTTGTTGGATGGTCCAAGTAAGGTCAGAGGTATTGATTGGTGGCCTCTGTTTGGATATAACTAACCATAAATAATGTGTTGAGTGGCAAAAAATATAAAGAGACTACTTCAGTGTATAAAGGCATTCAGATGTAGAAAACATGCAGCATTTTGGACGTTGTTTTTGTAGCCATTTTTTTAATTTTATGGTCACTTTTATTGTAGGAGGACAAACCGATACATAACTTATTGCTTGTTTTATTGACTCAGACTTCAACAGATGGTTGAACTGGTATGAGGGTGAGCAGGAACACCAACAATTTTATTTGTGAGTGAACAGTGATCATGCTGGATGCAGTTTGGCGAATTAAAGAATCATGACTTGATGGTAGATTTGAGTGCCTTCTAGTTATTTTTGCTGACAAACCATTTAACCTGAGATTGATGAGATTTCAGATTATTTCTGACAACACACTCCTCCTCCTTTGAATAATTAATTTTCACCTGTGTGTCTTTTCTTTGTTTTTCTCTTGTGTTTTTGCATTGATGTCTCTCCTTTGTGAGAGGGGCATGGCAAGTGACAAATCTTATTACAAATACAGTAAATAACCTGGGAGGTTTATAATGTGGGGCTCTTTAATAGAAGATCACTTCTGTTCCTGTGGAATTTCTTACCATTTGACATAAAAAAGTGTCTAGAGAACTCATTTACAGATTAAAGGGAAAGTGCTATATGTCACAGCAGGCAGTGCATGAAGTGAGCCTGTATTATGTTAATAACCGTATTTGCATAATACCTATACCCTAATGTTTTTCTTCTAATGAACAGACAACCCTTAAAGTACACACTCGACCCATAGTCCACCTACGCAGGTGTTTTCACTTATGTTGCCTGATAAGACCTCCTCTCAGGACTGTATGGGCGTGTACAGACTGTGCTTGATTGACAGCTCCCTCACTCTTCTGTTGGTTTTGTCACACAAATCGGAAAACTTACACTGTTTTCATTCCTAGCACATAGAGTTTGGTGACATTACATAATGCCCTGCATAGCTCCACCCAACTTCCACCTGTAATTAAACACAACTGAACATGGGATAGTTCCCATAAGGAATGAGGAATATGTGAATGAGGAAAAATAAATGGAAGTCTTTTTAATGTCTCTCCCACAGTGAGATCATTTTAGTTTAGTTTAATTACTCAAACGTCTATGGGATTAGTAGCAGCTCTGATCAAAGCAGCTTCCCCTCTTCACACACTTAAGAGCTCTCTGAACCCATTAATCTGTACATCCCTTTCCATTTCCAGCCTCCATTCATATATTCAATCCCTGCCTTCCAGATTTACCGCCACGGATCCAGAGATGTTCTGCCCGACATCCTGAGCTTGCCGTCAGCCTCGAGGCGGCACTTTACAGACTCTGTCTAACGGAGTGAGAGAGCCAGAGCCAGGGCATTATAAAACAAAAGATTGGACAGGATTCAATAGATTCCAATATCAGAGGTAGGGAGTTAAATGTATAAGGTAGGTACAAACCTCAGGGTCATTTCCTTCTCAGTAATGTATACGGTGTGTGTATTTGCAGCAGAGTATGGTAGTATCAAAATTTAGTTGTGCAGTAGTTAAAAGTTCATCCACTGATTTAAAGAAATGATAACCTCTATGCAGGTTACATAACTATAACATAAGGGCAAAGGCCAAGTCTCTGCAGACAAAATGACACAGTGAGTACAAACAGGTCAAATGTGGGGCATTAATATAATTGTATTATCACAAAGAAGAACATAATTAGAAGAAAGCACACAAATATGAGGAAAGAAATACCAAAAAAAGGAACAAACAAAAAACACAATATAATAAAGTGTGACCTTGGCTTTTTAGCTGCCTGTTAAATGTTAATCCAGTTTACTGGCTTTTTGTCTCTGGTGTGGGTCCACCAAACTAAATGATCAACCGTATATTTGTGTTCAAAACATTCTGGGTTTAATATTCACATAAGGAACTCATAAACCACTATGCTTTTACAATAAAGCAGTAACCTCCATTAATTGGCATTATACCACCTGGGGACACAGGAAAGCTAAACAACATAATCAGGACTGATGTAATAGTGTTCTTCATACAGTAGTTTGTTCCACACACTCTTGCCCGAGAAAACATGTCTGACACCTATATAGCCACCTGCTAATATCTGCTGAATGTTGGCCAAAGGGCAAAATTCTCTTTTTAAGTGAGGAAATTATAAATTTTCTTTCCCAACATTCAGACATTGTTACTGTAATGGAAAGGTAAACACAATCCTGGAGGCAACCTCCACCAACAACAGCCTTCGCTTGACCGGAAAAAGGTTACATCAACTTGTAGAGACAAAATTAAAATGCACTTAAACCTGCATTCAACTTGGAGGGAACAATCTGACAAGAGACATGAGTGTTTGCTGTTCGGGGTCAGTCGTACATTTTGTAGTTATTGTTGCATTTAACACCCACACAATGTAGCTTCCACAGTAATCGCTGTGTTGCTTTCCTCGAGGTTCTTCTTTCTGATTAGTAGCTGGTTCATAAGTGAGACACAGTTCATGGTGCATGGCAAACTATTGCCATTTTCTTCCTCGTCGTAACTATGCTGAATAAGAACTGGCTGCCTTAGTTTTATTTACTCATCATTCCTTTGCCCCTCTCTTCCTTTCTTACCTTTTCCTCTGTTTGTCTATCTTTTCAGATGAAAGGCGGGGTATCAGCCTCTCTCCTCTTTTTCCAAAGCCAGTCAGTTGCAGACCCAAGCAGTGAGAGGGATTATCCCTCTATTTCTATTAGTCACACGCTCATAAGCCATGTATCACTCTGAAGCTTTGTGTCAGCAACTCCACACCCGAAGTGGAGGGACTTCTCATTATTGGCGGATTGAGAGGTTTTAGCTTACACAGGGACAGCAATATTCTGAAAGTCAAGTCGTGTTTGAAGCAAGGCAAATGCATTTCACAGATTACGACATGGCGTAATATGTTTTAACTTTCATTGCTTCTATGACTCCTTAATTGGTATATTAGTTAAACTTAGAGAAATGTGGATATATTAGAAATAAATTGTTGTTAATATCTTTAAAGAGTCAAACTTGATTTTTGAAAAAACTTTCAAACTTTAACAATAATTTGGAGGGCCCCCTGCATTGACTCTGAGAACCCCCTAGGGGTCCCGGACCCCCTGTTGAAGATCCCTGCTTTATTTGATAGGATAGCTTTGAAATGAAAGGGGGGAGAGAGAGTGGGAAACACATGTAGCAAAGGGCCGCAGGTTGGAACCAAACCCATGGCTGCTGCAGCGAGGACTGAGCCTCTGTGCATGGGGCGCAAGCTCTACCAGGTGAGCTACCCAGGCGCCCCACCGTGATACATTTTCACATTCATTCTTCAGGCACAGGAAACTGTTGATGACTGTTGAGTCTTTGTGCATTCAAATGTGAAAGAAGCTCCAAAGGCTGATGCAGAGGATAGTTTGATATGATTTAGTATACAGAAAGTCAATGTCCCATGAAAAATCCTTTGGACAATGCTGCAGGGAGGAATAAACATTTAATGAATCATTCTTAGGTTTCTCCAAAGGCATATAAAAACTGAAGTCAGTCTTTGTATCAGTGAAGGACGAATTTGATTTCATCTTTTTTCTATTTGAGCAAGCGATGAACAATCAGCTCCATCTTTGCTGTCCTTTGACATATTGTCAATGCTATTCAGCATAATATTAAGTTAGTCCTCAAATAAGAGTTGTATTTTCTTTATCCCATGTCTCTTGATTGAGTAAACAACAAATATCAAATTAGTGTGAGCATTTCAAGAGTCCCCGCAAATACTAACTGGCACACTCCTGGGGCAGAAACATCCTGTTTGTATTATCCTGTTTTCTGTGGTGCATCTCATTTTCAGTGATGTGACCTGATTTTTGTCTAAATGTAGTGCAATCACAGGAAACCTTCAGGTCTAATTCATTTAAATAAAGTAAAAACACAACAAGAAATTCAGTGACCTACTTTCCATTGAAGTCCCTTGACTTACAAAAATATGTTAATGTGAAAATCCATTCGATATAATACAATACAAAAAAAGTCTGAATTCACAAGTGCAATATCAGCAATGGCTTAGTTGTCTATTCAAGTGCCAAGTAAGCAGTGAGCCAGTATGCACAACCACCCAGCTAACAATTTTAGGTTCCCAGAACGTTCTGGGAACGTTCGTTTTTGGTTGCGCGAACGTTCCCTGAAGGTTAGGTTTGGTTGTGTTTTGGTTATTATGGAAAGTTGGTTGAACGTTCTGGGAACGTTCGTTTTTGGTTACATCGAACGTTCTCCGAACGTTGTAGGAAACCTTTAGAGAACGTTCCCCTAACATTGTAACCTTTCTTTTTTACATTTTTTACGTTCCCCTAACGTTCTTTTTTACATTTCCCTAACCTTTAACAACAATGATACTAATATTATTATTACTTTAAACCGTCTGCATGAGCAGGAATTAATTATTATATATTAGCAGGAATGAATGAACAGGCAAACGTGATGGGATTTAAAACTTTAATTTACAATATACAAAAAAGAATAAACAAAATACAAAATAGATAAGGATGTAGAGTGCAAAGTAATAATGCAAATGTATTGTGCAAGATGCATATTGGAATGATAAAGTATGTATATTGTGTACAGTACAGGCCAAAAGTTTGCACACCTCATTCAATGCATTTCCTTTATTTTCATGACTATTTACATTGTAGATTTTCACTGAAGGCATCAAAACTATGAATGAACACATATGGAATTATGTACTTAACAAAAAAGTGTGAAATAACTGAAAACATGTCTTATATTTTAGATTATTCAAAGTAGCCAGTCCTGCAGGACCCTGAAACTTAAGCAGCTAAATGGAAGACAGACATCATTCATTTTATTATTTACACCTGTGCTTTTACTGTGACCCGTCAAAATGTCTTCTTTGAAAAAAACCATCAGTGTGAAAAAATGAAAATATCTTGAGAGGTCAATGTAACCCCCAATTTCCACAGGTTATGGAACGTCTGCGGATCCGCTCCACAATGGCGGCGGAGTCATTAGGTTTCCATTAAAGTCAATGTGTGTATTTCCACTGACTGCAGAACGGCTGCGTTCCGACTCCGGCACAGCTCTGGCGATCCGCAGCCCTCCGGAGCAGATACACAGAGCTTCTATTTTTGCCGGACGCCGGAGAGCTCCGCAGCAATTCAGCACATGGCAGATCGTGCGGAACAGGAAGTGGAGCACAGAAGCAAAATAAAACATCCGGTTCATTTTCAAAATAAAATACACCGTGCTCACGGCGGATCATATTTCCCTGCACTACACCTTGAAAACAGCAGAGAGCTGTTTCCCCTCTACTCCTCTGGATGGAAACAAACTGTTGTTGGTTTTTGTGGTTTTATTCTACGTGAATTCGCGAGATCTCATAGGTCCTCATGACTACAGCTGTCAGTCATGGCCGCAGCCGTACCGCAACAAATCTGGACCTGGTGGGTATTGACGGACGGCGGAGCACGGAGCCGACACGCAGCGGAGCCGGTCTGCAGACGTTCTTTATTCCGTGAAAATCCCCAGTAAATCGACAAATAAAACTAAAAAAATTACCACAAACATAGTAATAAAAACAAAAAATGTAGACACACAGCGGTGTGTCTACATTTTTGGCAGTTTTTCTTTCTGTCTAATTGCATTTGATTTAGTATAAATGTATTGGTAACACTTTATAATAACCATAACTAGGCCTGCAAGATATTGGAAAAAACTATATATTATTGCGATATTGCGATATGAAAAAAAGACTGTAATTTTTACAAGAGGACATAAATAGCCCTATTTAGAAATACTAAATCATTCTCAACTACTGGGGTGATTTTGTAGGGGAGTGCATCTACAAAGAAAAATGAAAATGGAAATTTCTTATGTGTCTTTGTTGAACTTTGCTTTACAAAAACCAAAACAAGTAAGTGCTGTGACTACTCTTCTGAAGTGATTTTGGAGAGGGAAATTAGGAAGAAATACACTGGTTGACTGACATGACACCATTGTATTCATATAGTATCAATCCAGGCTAAAGTGAATGATATTAATAATGCATGCATGTTGCTTCCTCTAAATTTCAGGTTTTGGTCGACTAGCGGAGCCTGCTTTGGTTGTTTGATAAATTGATTAAAATTGATCTTGATTGTTGGTTTGCTGTGCATGCAGAGCCTGCATGTCACACTCTTGCAACAAACTGTGTATCCAAGAGCACTTCAATCAGTGTAAATTACGTTATCCATTGACTTTGCGTGAAATTGACCCGTTTTCAGTTTTTGTTTTATATCAGAAAATATGGGACGTAGAAATAAGCGCTGAAAATGTAAAGAAGAAACATTTTACAATTGAAAACGCTGGAAAAAGCAAAAACAAACTGTGAAACTGTTTTTTTTCAAGGTTGATGGGAAGACCGCACAAGGGTTAACAGACTGCTGTTGTAGATTAGTTTTATGTTTCCAGTGTCGCAGCTCCGAACCATAACATTAGGTGGGACAGACGCCTTGTTTCTTTAGGCTAACTATGTTAGCTTTAGCCTGGCTGGTAGCAGCTTTCTGCGGTGAAAAATGGCCGGGAGATGTCGGGATTACGTTGCAGCGTACATAAAACACTGACTACCCATGGAAAAGTATTAACATCACTGTGTCAGTGGCAGCTGCCGCTTACGGTACTTTTCTACACATGGGAGAGCCTCACTTCCCATAACAACCCCCATCGGACTAACGTTACGTCACATGGCTACCTGTCTTATAGCCGAGACACACCAACCAGACGGCAAAAGACAGAAAAGCCAGTCGGAATGATCAGTCAGGTCCCCGAGGTCCAAAAAACTGCCTCGGAACACACTGAGGTGACACCGACTTGACCATAGTAGCAGGCGGCGCTACTCTGTATTGTTGCCCAAGAAATGAAAACCGGCAGCTGATTGGACGAACGTGTCACGTTTGTTTTCTCCGGAAATTCAAATCCAGACTGTCATGGCGGCTTGTTCAGAATACGATCTCATATTGTACTAAAATAGTTCACTGAAACGTGTTTCTGAAAACATTTTAAGCGAGAAATAGGCCATGCAGTTGCTGAATCTGTCTTCATTTCAGCTCAACAAAGGTCAGTTTAAAAGATTTTCATCAGATTTTGAGAGACTCTAGTCAGGCTCATTCCGCTCGCCATTTCCGGGTAAGTCCCTACTGCCCTGCCTCTGACTGAACATGTCAGGTCGGCCAAAATGAAGGCCGACAGCCCCTCAGACGGACGACGGCACGGGACACACCGAACAGACTCTAGTCACTGACCTCGCCAGACTGTCCAACGGCTGATTATCAGCTTGGTGTGTCTTGGGCTCTAAAGGGGAAGGGTCGGCCAGTAACAATCATGTAGAAGGAGAACAGTAAAAGTTTACTTTTCTATCAAGCAGCAAAAAAGTGCGTCAACATCGCAACGTCCTGCGATGTGACTATCGCGCATGCGCACATCGCGATGTAGACGATGAAACAAAATATCGTGTAGCCCTAACCATATCCATTAATAAATGGCAAATTGATAATTAAACTTTAGTTAATTTTACAAACAATGAAATTCTGATTTATAATGTTAACTAATGATTAGTAATATTATAGTGTATGTTATTTTATTGTTCATTTAGTGTAATATAAAATAATGAGTTTATAAATTTAGATTAGTTAATACTTTGTCACAAACAATATTTGGATGGCTATAATTAAAAAAATGTTGGCTGTTTGCAACTTTCAGTTTGTGTTGATTCCAGCAGCCTCTTCGGATAAAAGCGGTAGTGTTTTTACCACACCTGCTGTTGTAAAGGTCTTTTCTTTATGGTGCTGTATTGCCCACTGTATTGCTGAGTTAGCGTTATGGGGAGGTCATATAGTTGCGTTGAATGTTTTGCTCGGACAGAAAATCAATACAATACAATAAGAGAACACGTTACAGATGCATCGTTGAATTTCAAGTGTTTCTTACGGTAACTGAGCCTGTATTGTGAGCTAAACCAGGTAACGTTATCACTGTCTCTGTGTCACAAGCCAAAGCATTAAGAGTTTGTTGTAGCAGCCAATGTAATAATAACTTTGATTTATATAGCACATTTCATGAAAAGGACGCTTTAGACAAGTACAGGGGGAAAAGGGGAAAAAAAGTTGTAGGCCATGATACAGTCTGATGTTTACCATTTTGCGGATGATACTAAAATTTTCAGAATAATAACAAGTGACACAGACCGAGCCCATCTTCAAGAAGATCTATGTAGCATGAGCAAATGGTGTGGCCAGTGGCTATTAAAGATGAATCCCGAAAAGTGTAAACATTTACATATTGGGAAAAAAAAATGACACTGTAGCGAATTATGTAATTGGGGATATAGTGGTTAATCCTGTACAAGAGGAGAGGGATGTAGGTGTTGTGGTGGATGGTTCACTTGAATTCCACACACATATTTCTGAAAAAGTTAAAAAAGCTACATCTAGGATTGCAATAATAAAAATAACTTTTCAAAATTTATGTAAGGATATATTTTTACCGTTGTATAAATCCCTGGTAAGATCCCATCTTGAATGCAAGCTCAGTCTGGTGTCCATATAAATTAAAATATGTAGAAAAAATTGAAAGGGTCCAGAGAAGAGCTACTAAATTAATTCCAGGAATGAAAAATATGTTGTATGAAGATAGACTGAGGAAATTAAGTTTACCAACTCTCAAATTTAAGAGATACAGAGGAGATATGATTCAGGTATATAAGCTTGTACAGGGAATATACGATGTAACAGTTGAGCCTATCTTTCAGTTTTGGAACAATAGGTACGAGACACGAGGGATTTCTTTAAAACTCTACCCTAGAACATGTCTGTCTGAAAAGAGAAAGAACTTTTTCACAATCCATGCGGTAAAATCATGGAATGAGCTTCCAGAAGAAGTTGTGTGTTCCCCTTCTATTAATTCCTTTAAGAATAGGTTGGATGCATCAAAGGTGTTATGTATAATTATAAAGCTTGTCAGTAACTTATGTAATTAATGTATGTAATTTATTTATGAATTGTTAGAAAACTTCAATTATGAAATTAATGTGTTTTATAAAATGTTAAAATGTGAAAATATAAGTAAGTAAGTAAACTTTATTTATATAGCACCTATCACAGATAGAATCACAAAGTGCTTTACATGCTGCAAGTTTAACAATTTAAAAACATCATACAAAACATAAAAACATGATAGATCAGTCAACTATTGTCTGAATAGTAGTGTCTTCAGCTGTTTTTTAAAAGAAACAATCGAATCGGCCACACGCAGCAACAGGGGCAGGGCATTCTACAATTTGGGAGCAACTGCCTGAAAGGAGCGGTCTCCCCCAGTTTTAAGGCGGGTTTAAGGGACCATCAGGAGATTTTGACCTGAGGAACGAAGAGTGCGGAAAGAAGAGTAAGGGGTCAACATGTCTGGGATATATTGAGGTGTCTGTCCATGTAGTGCTCTAAAAGTTAAAACTAAAATTTTATAATCAATTCTGTATTTTACTGGAAGCCAGTGGAGAGTAAATAAAATCGGAGTAATGTGTGCCCTTCTGTTTGTTCCTGTTAAAAGCCTTGCTGCTGCATTTTGCACCAATTGGAGACGGCTCAGAGAAAATTTGTTAAAACAAGTAAAAAGGGAATTACAATAATCTAACCGTGAAGAAATAAAAAATAAAATTAAAAAATTATCATCATCATCTCCATATATATATACATGTTTGTTTGTGTTTTTTAGAGTCTGGAATAGAGCATTGTATATCGTGTACCAGAAATCTTTTCAATAAATTTCAATAAACACAAACACGGACTAAAAGGAATAACACCTCTGCGCTAAATGGAAGGGGAATGTTATTTAATGTCGGCTACTGACGTACAACCACATTGTGCAATCTAGAGTTATTTTATGAATGAAATAGACATATTAACATACCTGAGGGCCAATTCGGGTGGGTTTTGAATCATTTACAATCCCGTAATTGTCTCCATCTGTTGAAAGCCCAACCGAATGTCGTTGGGATTTCGCACGTTGTCTTTCACTTTCCCTGTTAGCTTTTAGTTGTTCTTTGTTTATTTCCTTTTTTGGAGTCATGGATCCACCTGATGAATGTAAGTCCAATATGAAATTCTCGTTTTAGGTCTGTACCAACTCCTGAGGGAAATATCTGTCTCTTTAGCTCCCAAATGCTCCCCTGTGTTCACTAGTTGCCAACTTTGTCTGCCTGCTTTCAGTGTCATTTGATGCATGGTATGTAGATTTAATGTAGATTAAAGCCCCTTTAAAAAAGGAATGAATGAATTACTAACACAATGAACTTAATCTAGTAGTTGTGGCTCTGAATGGCTGAGTGGCTTTCAGTTTCACTTAGTCATGTAAGAAGATGTCAGTGAGCCTCATTTCTGATTCCCCACACATCTTTCTTTACAGGGATCAATATTGTTTCCTGTTCTCCAGTGAATGTGCAAGAGGTTCCAATTTTGGACTTCTCTACTTTCTGTCACTTGACGTCAATGTCTGTCTCACTAATAGACTAGATTTACATGAAGTAGTTAACCTTAGTGTAGACTCTATTTATCTCACTCTACACAAGCATCCATTCAAGACTGATAGAAGTCAAAACCACAATCAACTTTATGCTTTGAAATTTACTGGATACTTCTGCTGTGAACCCTGGAGCCTTTTAAACTCACCCAGACTCAAATGCAGGCGAGGTACACAGGTCCATCCACATCGTTTGCTCACAGTTCTCATTACCGATGATTCATAGCTCAATTATCGTGTCTTTTTTCAACACATGTAAAATAATGACTAGGTCGTGAGCACGTTGAATCAGTTTGTGTGTGCTTGCACTTTAACAGAAAAATGTGTCTACACGGGTCTTAACGTGTTGACATGTGAATGCTGAGCTAAAACGTGACGATAGATCGCATACACAATGGGTACATCCTCACCTAAGAAATAAGAATCTGGGTCTGCTATAAGTGACTTGTTTTTATTTTATTTATCCAGTACGACCACATCCACTCTGCTCTATGAATATATATTGAAAACTGAACACTTGTGGAATTCTCTCTTTTTTTGTGCTGAGGAATCTCTAGAGTCATTATCTCTAGGTCTCTGGGTGAGACTGAATCTGCCCTGTGGTGATAGGCAGGAGGGAGGTATCCAACACCCAACAAAACAGTGTGAGATAGAAATGTGTGTGTGTGTGTGGGGGGACATATTTTGCTGCTTGCTTGAGTGCACAGTATGTGAGCCAGCTGAGATTATGATAGATAGATGGATGGCATGTGAAATAGAGGTCACTTCTTCATCTGAGCTATGTTCCAGTTATTACAACTCCATATTGATTAGTTTTGATTAGATTGAAGTGTTTTGTGTGCAGTTATGCTCATTATAGATCCACAGATGATATATAACTTAGGAGTATAGACTGTAGAGGAGCATAGTACATCAATCCCCTTCAGAAATCTGACATTGTGCAGCACACCTGAATCCAAAATGCCTCACTTTCCCCAGCACCCCCCACCCACAGCGCAGACTGAAAATTCTGATCCTGTCCTCTTCGGGCTGGCAGAGTCACAGGGTTGAGCGAGGAAACCCTGGAGGCGTCGGCACAGGGGCGGATGATTCATTTATCTTGGATAAAGCCTCCCACCTTCTCTTCAATAAGCTGATGCAGCTACATGAGTGCAGGAGTGCTTTAAGTGTTCATTTGTACCAACTGCCATCCGGCTTCACAAAGCTTTCTGCCATACACAGTATTTCTATCTACGCCTCCACTGGCTCTCTCTATTCTCACTGTAGTCCAAAGCAAACCATAACACTCATATACATTTTACATGCATGTTAGCAGAATACTGTATATCTTTGTGTAACTTTGTCTGGATATAATAAATATAATTAAATGTTATGAACAGCTAATGGTGCTCTTACCTTTTAAATGTACATCTCTCAATCTTAAACATTAACTGTGCACATCTGCACAGTTCGAGCATCTAGCTGTTCACAGGATCTACCATATACTTGTAGAATAATCTGGTTGAGTCTGAAATTATTAGATTTCTAAAGCTAAATTAGTTTTTTTTCCTTATCCTACAAACAGACTTGATCTTTAAAGTACAACCAATACTTATGAAACTATATTTTTCCTCTCTTCTTTCAGCTTGTGATAATCTAAACGGCCTCCAGTGTACACTAAATCTAAAGATGCAAGTACTGGGAACGGAAATGAACATTCTATACCAAAAAAAACAAGTTTTTGCCTTTAAATCTATCAGTGAATACCAGATGTACAGTATGTGCTGCATTATTCTCAGTTTGTCCACTTTGTCCCTTTTTGCTCTGTTATCAATATTTTGTTCTGTGCAGATGCAATGACCTCATTTCCCCTGGAGTCATTAAAGTTTGATCCATTTATCTAATCTAGCCTTTCTGTTTAGGATACAATGCAAGCAAAGGTTAAATTCAGTCCACATTAGCTGATAGAAATCAAAGGATAAAGACCAACATCAACCTTAGATCTGGCTCTTTTGCTCAATACAAAAATAGAAAACAAGGGGGAAATGAAAAGATGGCCCCTTCCTTTGTAAATGTTCTGAATTAATGTTTGTTGTAGTTTGTCTGATCCCTATAGCACAGAGATGAAAATACGTTCTGCTCTTTTAAAACATCTGACTCCAGTAGAGGGGTAATTACTGAGCGAGAAGAGACAGAGAAACTTTGAAAGATGTGGAAGACATGAGGAAGGGAGTGGAAAATGAGGGAAGCACAGGAAGTGAAAGAAAGAAGGTGGGTGTGCTAGAAGGTGTTTATTATGTGGATATAGTATGAAACAGCAGGATGTAACAGGCAATTTTAAGATGTTGTCAATGTTCAATAGCAGCCTTTCTACAACAGCTTGTAATTATCACACCCACACTTTTGACAAACGAAATAGCAGCACTTAGAAAATGCAAATCCAAGATTAAATACGCTCTTCAGAAACCAATGTGTCACAGATGTTTTCTTAATGTTTCTCTACAGTCCAAGGCACTGATTCGGATGGCGGTATTGGAACAAACAATCCAGACGCACACACTTTCTGTCACATTTTTCTAGAGAATAGGATAACCTCAACAGCAAAAGGATAACTCCCTCATATGGAAAATAATTGCAGCTTTTCCTTAATTAAAATTGCAATTGAATGGGCTAAATGTGCCCTGATGTGCTGCAAGCTCACACTTCAGCATGACACACACAGAAGTCAAAAGTGTAATGGAACATCAGTGATGAAGAGGGTGAGAGGAGGGTAAGTCCATACACAAACACAGATATTAGAACAGCCATACCGTAATGATGTGTTATGATATGTCAGATGTATGTACCAATGAGCTTGTAAACGTTTGTGCAATGAAGGCCTGGCCAAGGTAGCAACATAGAAAGTTGCAGACATTTTCTCCATTTCATTGCAGACCTGCTGTATTAAAATGCATTAGTTATGCTAATAAACTGGCAACTTATTGTATGTACCATATTGTATGTTAAACGCTATTGCCAGCTGCATTACCAAGAAGCTATAGCGTTAATAAGAGAGGGACAGAGAGCCTGTACTGTGGCTCTTTTTGAGTAAAATCCGGTAATTTGAGCAAGAAGCAGCTGAGTCAGGTGTAGTGCATGGTTCAGGGGTTATAATTGGCTACAAATAGCCTCATGCACAAATTAATTTTTTCTGTAGGAAGCCCAGGAAAACACAAGCTAACTAACACACAAGCACACTTCAAAACCATACAAAAGCTGCATGAGCTGTCGACCTTTTGTGTGTATATGTTTGCTTGCAGCTAGGGGCACGCATTGAAAATCTTAGGCAAGATAATATTACTGCCAGCAGTGACACCAGGATGACTCACACTGCAGGGATTAATCCACAGTGTACTGTTCAATATGTTTATTAACATCCTGACAGCACATCTGTCTGGGTTAATTGAATACATTGTGTAGACAATGCCCTCAATCACAATTACAGGGATTTTTTGTTCTTCAAGCAGTTTCTTTCAGCACTTTCACCTCTCTGGAAGGTTCATCATAGTTTAATTAACTTTGAAATAGTTAATTAAACTATAATGATGTTTTTTTTAATAAGCAGCAGAACATGTGAATTTGCTTATTGATTTTAGTGAAACCATAATAATACAAAGTCATGTTTGAGGCTGCATTATTACTTCCCTATAACAGATTGCTGACTGTCATGGTTAAAGCCCTCTTTCAACTTCCAGAGGTTCTGATAAAAAAACTGAAAAAATGTGAAATGCTAAGCATCACAGAGGATGTGAGGGCCAGAGCCAATAATTATGATTTCTCATGATCAAATGAATTCACTGCTTGTGTGTGTGTGTGTGTGTGTGTGTGTGTGTGTGTGTGTGTGTGTGTGTGTGTGTGTGTGTGTGTGTGTGTGTGTGTGTGTGTGTGTGTGTGTGTGTGTGTGTGTGCAATCTTATAATCAGACTCAGAATGGAGGCCAGAAGGTCTTCATCCCTTCACCTTCATTACCATTTACAACTGCAGCTTTAGATAACTACGCTGATTTCATCTATTGAAACAAAACCAAAGATTTCTTCATTTAATGACCTTGGATGGCTTCATGAGACTAGAGGTAACTTATTGAACCAGACTATACTGAAGTGGTTGAAAATAGATATTTAACTTTCAGCATGTATTATAACATATATATAACATATATTGGTTTATGTATTGAAATTTAATAAAAATAATTTGTCAAAACAACTGAATCATCCAGCTAGCCAGCTGCAAGTTGACAATTATGTAACAAAAAGCATTACCATCAGTTGTCACATCCAGGGGTGTAGCACAAAATTCTGGGCCTTGTAGAAAGGCATTTTCTATGGGCCCCTCCCCGCATCCACAGCTATTCATTCTAGCATCTTTTTGGGCCCTCCTCACATGAGGGCCCTGGGTACTCAGTCCCCTTCTTCCCCCCAGTCCGACGCCCCTGGTCACATCACAGTTAAAATAATAATTGAGTCGTGTAAGGCTGATGGGAATTAGTTTTGCAGGTATTTGATTCCAAACCAAAGTATTGGACAAATTAAAATTTTGACTGGATGAAAGGTCACCAAAGGGATCACATTGAATTATTGTACCAAATTATAGCATGGATTGCTAATACAGTTGTTGAGACATTTCCCTTAAAGTGGTCATATTATGCTTTTCCGTGTTTTCTGTCATACATACAATGTTATAATGTCGGATTTTATTTTATGTTAAACGTGGCCAAAACATATTTCAGAGAAATCCCCGTCAGCTAAAACGTTCAGATTTCCAACTGTTCTAAACGCTCCGGTTTCAACAATTTGTTCTACTCTCAGCTAAGTGTTATGCAACTCTAAGCCGGCCTTCTATGATTGGTCATCTGCTCCAGGTAGGTAGGACTGGAGTGTTTACTGCGTTGTTAACATTGTCACATGTAGGTACATGCTAATGGCAGTAAAATATGTCATCTTGGCTGCCAATTTGTTAAATTCTCCCAAATTTCGGGTCGCATTACTCTTGAAACATGTCTGATTGGGTAGTGTTTGGTTCAAAAGCCTTTATCTAAGATTGTTGATGGTAGAAAGTGCTGCTTCGTTCCATTACAATCTAATGTTAGCCTACTGCTTACTATTAAGTAGCTGCATGCTAACGCAAGATAGCTGTAATCTTGGCGGACAATATTAATATTGGTCATTTCTCCCCAATTTCGAGTCACATTACTGCTGGGACATGTCCGGTTGTGTAGCATTTGGTTTAGAAGCCTTGGTTCAAAGTCCTGCTATATACTCCGTTGCAGTAGTTCCAGCTTCAACTAGTGAAACAACAGCGGACACTCTGGCCAATCAGAGCAGACTGGGCTTTGTCGGGAGTGGGACTTAAAGAGCCAGGCGCTTCAACATAGGATCTCATACAGAGGGTGATTACAGGAGCAGCAGTCATGGGCAGTATGAGAAAAAGAAACTGTTTTTTTGAACATTTAAGCATGTGAACATGTTCTAGTACAAACACAAAATACAATTATAAACATGGAAATGCTATATAATAATTGTCCTTTAAAACCACAAATGTCTACCTTATGGTGGCACAAGAGGAAAAGTCAGTGGATTTTCAAAGTCATTAAGATACATCATCTGAATGTCGGCACAAAATTTCATTTTGAGATGTCAGCCTGGATAAAAAGTGCACCGACCGATACAAACAACAGATCGATATTACCATCCAAAGAAACAGTATGGCTAAAAAAAAAGTCTCAGAAATGACAATGACATCTGAACTGCCAGCTGACTTGCATTCAGGGGCCAGGCTTCAAACACATTGATCAATGCCTCGATGAGATGCTGTCAGGCTCCATTCTAGTATATGTACATGCCTGTAATGTCTACACTGTGTTACAGGCATGGAGCAAATTCTGCTGGTCTTCATAGGTTTAATGGAAACAGTTTGGGTAGACTTTGGGTAACATCTGCCTCAGTTATACTGCATTTTCTGTTTGTTATACACAAGGAATTGGAGTTTGCTTTAATGTATTATAGTGATTTCAATGTAGTTATTTACAAATGGGAAGTGTCTATAAGGCATCATTTTGTTTAATACTGTGTTTTCCCCTCACATTCCCTGAAGATAATGAAGATTTTGAGGTAATATATCATATCTATGCCAACAATTTAGGATAATTCCCCCTTTGTAAGGCATAGTAGAACATAGATTAAAATATTTACTATCCTTCCTATTCTGACATGTTGGCCACAGACAGGGAATGTGAAACCTCAGAAGATTCTAGCTGTTTATAGAAAACTGTTTATAACACCTAAAATGTATATAATAATTCCCTTTTATGATATACTGTAACTCCCTCAGTTTCAGGCAGGAATTTTAAGAACGGAAGTTCCAAACCAGTAGGATGATTGGCATTAATCCAGTTGTAATCTCAGGATGTCAAAAACTGAACTATGTGTGTACAAGCAGCACCCAGAACAAAGGGTTTCCTTTTGCAAGCGTGAATTTGCCTAATTATCATCATGAGAGGTGGAGATTGGGCAAATGACACATGAAAAGAAGAGGTCAGTGCTTGCACATTCATATTCTTGCTGGCAAAAATATGAATTTGCATTGCTCACACTGATGGTTGAATTGACAGAGAAGGCACTTTATGAATAAATGAATTATAAAAAAGATTTTCTTGGCATGGAATGCACATATATATATATATATATATATATATATATATATATATTATATATATATATATATATATACAGTATATATATATATATTATTTTATTTTTTTAATTTATTTTTTTAAATGAGTGCATCTGTCTTTGGCTTTGATGCAGCAGACTGAAATCTTGAAGGCCTTGATCACGTTCAAGGTTATTTTAAAACACAGGATTATATGGCTCAGATTAAATTTATGGAGGACAACAGAGAATTGTGAGAAAGATATATATCATAATTTGCAGGATGGGGAGATGGTTGGCTCTAAAAGCAAAGTGAGCAATACACCATACAGTAGGTGCAATATATTCAAATAAAGCGCACAGTAAGTGTTTGGGGCACAACTGACCACTCCTCCTTAGTTACTGTTGCAGCACATGTGTGGTTTACAATGATAACAGTGCCAGATTTACCACTCAAAATCGTTAATAAACAGACCTGTTGCATTAAACCAATGTACATTACTATAGATTATTTTTCATAATATCTTACTTTTCACTTTACTGAGTCTCACAAAAGTAGCTGATCAGTGACGCAGTGTCCTTGAGCAGTGGCTTCATACAAGACATAAATAATGTAAGTGGAGGAAAGTATTTTTTGCACACAACACTCATTCATACACACACACACACACACACACACACACATTCTCACACACACATATTTGTTCTACGTGGATGTGAATGGGGTAGACAGGCTCGAAGGCAATTCATTTACCAAATAATCACTGGAACATCAACAAAAGAATTTTTGAGCTGTCTTTGTTGCTGAAATGTTCTGTATACTCACACGGTCTTCTTGTAGCAGATTTGTACATTATCTTGTGTTTACCCAGATTGTGATTTTATGTTTCTCCTTTTTCTGTAATTGTGATGTTTTGGATGTTGGACATGATTTGCTGTTGGAGTGATCAGCTGTGAGCTTAGTCGTGGTTAGAGCTGGGCGATATGGAGAAAATCAAATACCCCGATATTTTTGACCAAATACCTCGATATCGTGGCGATATTGTAGGGTTGACAATTGGTTCTTTCACATATGCACACAATGAGATTTTTGATAAATAATCATCAATTATGTTGATATAATAACTATGTGGGTAAAGGCAAATAATAGAACAGCTAGAACAGTCTGGTGTGTTCAGAAAATGACATTACTGTAATGCAGCCTTTAAAACCAGGAAAAGACAACACTTGTGTCACATCAAGATATTACAATATCCAAAATTTAAGACGATATCTAGCCTCATATATCGATATAATTTCGATATGTTGCCCAGCCGTAGTCATGATCATCATGATGGGCTGATTTCAGGAAGGTTGTAGCAACAACTAAACAGGATGCCAGTCAGCTTCACCTCTCTGTGTCTCTGTGTATGTGTGTTGTGTGTCTCTCTCTCTCTCTCTCTCTCTCTGTCTCTTTCTGTTAGTTTTTTTTCTGCTATCTATGTGAATGATGAGCTTCAGTTTTGTTTCGTGTGTGTTTGCATAGTCTGTCCTCTTTCCGGGTTACATGGTGAAGAGGAGTTTGCGTGGCTCAGGCTCTAGCTGTTTGGCGACAACTGGAAGCTGCTTGACATCTTCCTAGATCTTTTTCTTTTTCACATTCTATGTATAGCATTTTGTGATATGGATTGTCTATATTGTACAGTACAGTCCAAAAGTTTGGACACACCTTCTCATTCGATGCATTTCCTTTTTATTTTCATGACTATTTACATTGTAGATTCTCAATGAAGGCATCAAAACTATGAATGAACACATATGGAATTATGTACTTAACAAAAAAGTGTGAAATAACTGAAAACATGTCTTATATTTTAGATTCTTCAAAGCAGCCACCCTTTGCTTTTTTATTAATAAGGGAAACAATTCCACTAATTAACCCTGACAAAGCACACCTGTGAAGTGAAAACCATTTCAGGTGACTACCTCATGAAGCTCATTGAGAGAACACCAAGGGTTTGCAGAGTTATCAAAAAAAGTAAAGGGTGGCTACTTTGAAGAATCTAAAATATAAGACATGTTTTCAGTTATTTCACACTTTTTTGTTAAGTACATAATTCCATATGTGTTCATTCATAGTTTTGATGCCTTCAGTGAGAATCTACAATGTAAATAGTCATGAAAATAAAGAAACACATTGAATGAGAAGGTGTGTCCAAACTTTTGGCCTGTATATCTTCTTGACGTTTCTTCCATTTTCCCCCCATTAAAGCGGTTTGTTTGAGGAGTTTTTCCTTAACCAAAGCGAGGTTTGAAACGGACAAAGAGTGTCATATGCTATACAGATTGTAAAGCCCCCTGAAGAAAATTTGTGATTTGTGATATTGGACTATAAAATAAAATTGACTTGACTTGACACCTCAAGCTACAAGCTGCTCAAGGTGGACTGCTTATCCAGATGAATGACCAGAGTTAGGGATGGAAATTGTTCAGTTAAGCCAGTTCCCAGACTGGAATCATGGTTTCCATATGCACAGTTTTCTGTATGCAGGAAGTGAGTGATGCAGTGCAATGATCTTCTTCCTTACAGTCCAGTCTAAATCATACTTCGTTATCGGTTTATGTGGGCTACTCCCAGAGGTTTTCTGGCACTGTTGTGGATGAGTCAGACACTTTATAAACACCAGAGAAGAGATCCTGCAGCCAAGTGGTGTTAGTGAATAGCTCTTCACAATGCATTTATCTTTCTTCCATCTCTTTCAGCATTCACGTTACCTGCACTTCTAGTACTTCCTCTAATCGAAACACCTCTCTTCCTGCTGCTCATCTCTTCTCCTGAGAGTCTCTCTTTCTGTGTGTGAGTATATGTTTCTTTTCAGTAGTCTCTATATGGTTTTCAGTACAGTTTCTCTGATACCACTAATTTTTCAGAAACTTTCATATGATAATTCAAAAGGCATTATTCACTATTGTTCAAGGTGTTTTGATGTATGGAACAGATATGGCAGTAAGGATGAAACATGAACAGGAGATGCCCATACTAAAGAAGCAGTGACAGAAAATAACTTATGGAGATGGGCAAAATGCATTTTATTGTATCTTAAAGAAAGATAGATGTCTCTTGAACAGGCTGTACTACACTAAACTCTGAATTTCACAACTAATGCTTAGCTTGCATAGTGCTTCATCCTGTGGGACTAAGTAGAGGTGTTTTATTCTTAACAACACCTACTAATAAAGCACTCAAAGTTTTTTTAATGTAGCCTTACAGATAAATCCTACTTTTTATATTGAAATGTTAAATCTCTGTAAATCAAGGGAAAATAAAAATATGTTCATAAAGGCTGAACACCTTCGTCTGCAGTACTTTTTTAAAGGATTCCACATGTTTTAGTTCATGTAAATAGTGGAAATATTACCCTCAACTTCTAATTTAAGTAAATCCAGGTATGGGTGTCTTGTAAAATTGTATACAATTTGAAATAAGGTAAGACTTAAATGTGTCTCATAGCCAAATACTGTATTTTCATTTGCCTACCAAATTCCATTGCCCCAAACTCAATCCTTAAGATATTTCATGTCCACATTCAGTTTGGTTGTTCAAGGGAGATTAGGTTTATCAGCACAGCAATTACCATTTCAAAAAAGAGCCTGTGGTCGTATTTAAACATAAGGATGATGTGAGAGAGAATTCTTCTGATACCACATTTCCTTCTCTGAATTTTAGGCTAACAGAGCGGTAAACAGATTAGGGGGATTATAAAAAGCTCTCCTTCGCTCCTCAGTGCCCATACACAGACTGACATAATAATCATACTCTATTGTCTGGAAATGTGCCGGAATGTGTCATTCATTTTTGTGGTGATTAACTGAAAAAATCTTGAAAGGCGCACTGTGACGGCAGTGCTGCAGCTACAGTGGGTGTTAATAGGGCACAAAGAGTGAGTGTTAGATATAAAAAAAGGAAATGGGGGGGAAAAGTTTTTTTTCTTTGTCAATATTACAACCATAAAGGCATTTGCATGAGGCCATACAGGGTCACTGATCAGAATCAGAAATGTATGGGGCATAGCAGTCATAAGAAAAAAAAGTAAGAGAAAAAGAAAAACCAAGTACTTCAAGTCAAGAATCATGATCATAAAATAGAAAACGTTTACAATAAAAATATATGTTTTAAAATTAAAAGAGCAAGTTATGCAACTTATAATAAACTTTTCATTCAAAGAAGCATGGCATTTTTTTGGAAATCTGAAAACTGTAATGATTTAAAAAAAAAAAAAGAAAAATAGGATAAAAACATTCATGGCTGAGAAACTACATTTCATATGATGATGCATTAAATATATTAATTTAATGAGTAATTAATTAAAACAGTGTTCATTTTTGCAAACTTGAGAATGATTTTACAGTACCACATTCACAATAATGACACTGCATTATGTATTTGCAGCAAGGCAGACTACCGCAAAACTGATCCATATCACAAACATTGAAATTTGAGCTGGTGTTTCCTCATGTGTTGTTTTCTATTCTCTTAGCCTACCTATAACATTAACACCCCTGCCTCTATCAGTATAGAGCCACTGTTGCATCTATAGAGCACTGAACAGTTTAGCTCAACAGTGTCCAAAGCCTTCAGCGTTTCAAGACTAATGTACCTTACTTCTTTGAACTGACAGTAATATGCAATAGATCACATCTAAAAGTATGAGGCCGGAAAATCCTCTTTGGTCTCACCCAAACAGATACAAAAAAAAATGAAACATTGCAATGTTACCTCCTTTCTTACCCCTTGTGTTTTTTCACTTCAGTCAAACTTTGAGGTTGAACTTATTTGTATTCCTTCATTATCGCTACCTTTAGAATTGTGTACTTCAAGGACCTGTCTAGATTTTCTTCTGAAGACTCACTTAGGAGAAAAGTGTAGAAATAATATCTAATATCTGCGTAATAGCGCATCTGGATTTAGAAAATAATTCAAACAGTGACAGCTGTTTAGCAAAGACATTTACACTGATACGTATGACGGATGTTTAATCTTTCTACAAACACAAGCTGGCCCTGGATGTGGGTCATTTACTGTTTGTTTTGAATTGGTGAAGTGGAAGGTCATTAAGTAAGCAAAATGCCCACATATGAGGCTAATTGTGCCATTAACGCCAGATACAGTACATGCTGTGCGCTTTCAAATGACAGAATAAAAAGGAGTAAGGAACTGTTGCAATGTACAGCAAACAGATGAGTCCTTTCATCCTGAGCAATTATTGCTTTTGTCTGTAGCAGATGGGCACAATCATAACAAGAAGCTTTATTTATTCAGGCTCATTAACTGTGTCTAAAAAGTGCTACTAGATTGCTAATTTTAGTGGTATAAGGCTGATTGTTTGACTAATTAATGCATGGTTGGATGGAAAGGATGAATTGACTCCAAGAGTAAAAAACATCAACAGAATAAATAATCCAACAAATGAATCTATGGACAGTGATTTATCTAGTTTACCTCCCTCGGCGTCAGACATGTCAGCGGAGAACTGTTCGCTGAACAGTTTCTCCTTGGATGCATCCATCTAGTTCTGAATCTGCCAGCAATGTCAGCCTCAGGATGTCAGAAGGACACCAGAGTCCTTTATGTGTGTGTGTGTGTGTGTGTGTGTGTGTGTGTGTGTGTGTGTGTGTGTGTGTGTGTGTGTGTGTGTGTGTGTGTGTGTGTGTGTGTGTGTGTGTGTGTGTGTGTGTGTGTGTGCGTGCGTGCGTGTGTTTTGATTCAGGACGTACCCTGAGTACATGAGTTTTAAATGTATAGTCAGTAAAAGGGATATGAAGTATTGGTTGTGTGTCCTCGATTTCATTCTCATTTCAGATAGAGTGACAAGACCTAGCATTTGTGAAGGAGTTAACATGGTGAACATTTGCATCAAAGTCACAGAGCACTCCAGGCATGTGTGGCCAGTCACATCAGGTTTTGTAGTAAAAGAGTGTGCACAGATGTAGCATTTTGTCTTCTATCTTCTTCTGTTTCTGTTGTTTATATTCAAAAATAGAAGAAATATCAGGACAATGGGCCTTATTTGTTAATGTTTACTAAGTTCAGCCGCAAAGCAAAATAATTCCATTCTAACTGTTTGATTGATGGAAAAATGGTTAAACAATAATAATTTAAAGAATGAAATAAAGGTAGTTATTGTTTAAGTTTTCCAGTAGCCAGTCACGTCAGCCTCGGGACTGTGAGACAGACAACAGTACTTTATGTGTGTGTCTGTGTGTGTTATAGGTAGAGACGGAGGCAGTCAGACAGAGAGGTTCCTGTGCTTGCTGTGTGTGTTTGTGTTGTGTGTGTGTGTGTGTGTGTGTGTGTGTGTGTGTGTCCTGTGTGCAAATCAGAACATATCTGTACCCACTGCATGTTACTGTGGCTGTCAGAGTAAGATCTTGATTCGATGGAGCAAACCTGTCATGTCGCGAGTATGAAATCAGATGGATAGGCCAAGAGAGAGAAAGAAAAAGGGACGGCCTTTTTTCTGGATGTATATCTCATGTGAGCTGCTGTAGCATCACATATGGTTTATGATTCAATGTATCAATTGGAAAATTGACTGCTAATCCATACACCTTCATCATATGGGGCATGAGACACAACTATAGTATTTCTGCAATAATCATTTGCACATTTAAATTCCTGTTGAAGTGACACTTAAGTGTTTGTGTGTTGTGAAGGCCTTTTCAAATGAGTAGATTTAGGATTACTTAACAAATTAGGCAAGTGGACCAAAAAAGAAAGAGAATTGTCCCTCAAGGCAGATGTGATTAAATGCCACAAATAATGTGATACATTTTGTAGCACTCAAACAACAGCAGTATCAGAAATGTTGGCTCTGTACACAGTGCAGTTATGCTAGTAATGCTGTATTCCAATGCAGTTACTGTATATATCTGGGAGTTTCAATCTAAAGGAAATGTTTTAGAAAAACGTTGTATTAGTCTGGTATTCTAAGTGGCTAATATTTAGTTCACATCAGTTGAGGCCTATGAATGTGGTGAAAAAAGAATGATAGAATGTATGTGTGTCATTAACATACTTTATTTTATTGCTAGGTAAAGGCAAATGATTTCTCCCTTTTAGGTGTGAACATACCAACACAGCCAAGTGCCTGTGGATTTTATATTTTTGTCACAGTTCATTTCATCAAAGCCTGCCGGGCTTTAATGAAATAGCTTCATTATTTTTGTTACACAATTAAAGCATCTTAATTTTCTTTCTTCTCCTGAATGTAAATGGAGAACCATTTACATATATGTTAATTAGAAGCCAGATCCACATTTTGTCTTTATTCTCTGCCCAAAGTGTCTTTGTCATTTATTCTAAAAGAGCTGATGAACTGTCTTTTTTTATGATCAGCAATTCATTAATCAATTACCAACAATGGATATACAGATTGATCTTTACATAATGGATTACACACACTGTAAAAGTATAACAGAAGTACTTGTACAATGATACTGACATAAAACAAACAACTGGAACAGTTCAAGGCTGAATTTTGCTGTTGTTATTATACAGTACATCCATGATATACAAAGGATGATAACAGCCTACTGAGCCAACTGAGGTAGAGTAAGGCCCTACAGCCTTACATCTATGATAGTGAGAACAACTGATAACGCCCATTTAATCATCGTTATATGTATATATTTTTTAATATTTTTATCCCCTTCTGCACCTGTGGTAGTCAAATCTCGGCAGGATATTCAAAATAGCAACCGCCGACTTCAGGAGAATTCTGTGGTTTCTCTCCTCAGGCTTTTAACTTCAGTGTCTCTGCAAGTTTTGTTTTTTTTATGAGTAAAGCTTATTTTTAAAAGAAATGACAATTTAACGATTTAATCTGAATTGAGATTTTCCCTCTTCTATCCCTGTTTGATTACATCATTGGAAACAGGTTTACTGTATGTATTCAATTACTTCTGGCATGTTCTTCCCACTGATTTAAATTATGTATTTTTTTATTTATACAGTTTAAAGTTACAGGGACAATGCACATTAATAGACATTTTTGTAAATGTGCCATTTTAGTGGCACATTTACTTTTGGCTCATTTTATTTTGGCTACATTTTAACTGCAGTCCCTGGGCAGGTGTAATTCCAGCTAAATAAGACAAGAAAGAAAATTGGCATGGGGTACTTTCCATAAAATCATCTCTCAATGCAAATCAAACCAGCTATTAGGCTAACTGAAATAAAACCATGCCAATCTCTAGGTATTGTGAAGGGTATGTGATGATGTGGGGCTATTTTAATTCCAAAGGCCAAGGGAACTTTATCAGGATGCACAGTATCCTGAAATAACTGGCCTTTAAAAATAAAAATCTGCCTGCCTCTAAGGGAATTTCACATAGGGGTGTACTTACTTATGCCCCCTGTATTTTAAGGAAGAACATTTATTTATTTACGATACATTATTCATTCACAAAGAAAATTGGTGTCCTTAAAGATTGAAATTTTCCTCATTTTTTAAATTAAGACATTAAGATCAATTTCCAAAAGATGATTTTTTTATTCCTCTTTTTAGTCAACTTTAGCATGGGTGTCCTAATTGTTTCACATGACTGTATATATATGTGTGTGTGCGTGTGTGTGTGTGTGTGTGTGTGACAATCAAGCTCCTATATAGGAGTTTGGTCAAATGATGCTTGATTGCATTTTAACCATGACTTTGAATTCATTTTAAATGAACGATATGTGTCACAGTCACTGATGAGCGATGGCAGACTTATCAGAGATTATGATATAGGCAGTAACAATAGTTTGTACACAACGCTTGTGCCCATCCCTGTTTTCTGCCATGGTTGTAGATGAGTGGAAAATGTGGTCGCCCCTGTTTCTGATGCAGAATCCATGGTAGTGTGTATATGAAGGAAGAGAGTTTCTTTTTAAACAGACTAGTTGAATGCGTAAGGTTGTTATTGAAGTTCAGCAGCAAATCAGTAGGGAAGAGATAACCTACCTGGCTATTTCCCTCTGTCTCTCTTTCCTTCTGATCAGGTTTCATTGTCAGGTGCCGGTGGGATGAGACAGATATGCTGTTGAATGAAGTCCCAATTACAGGATAATTAGAGGGGGAAGTAAAGGGAAAAGAGAAGAATAGAGGACGCAGGATGGTTGAAGAAAGTTGTGAATACTAACTCAGAATGAACATCGTTCTGACTTTTAATGAGCACCAAAACCCGAGCAAGAGTCATGATATAGTCTCTTGAAAACGTGTCGTTACTCAAATCTCAAGAAAATAGCTTTGTTAAGACATATGCATAAACTGATAATGACTAGGCAAAGATGATTTGATTTATTATGGTTGTTGAGTGAACCATACACATCATCAATAATCCAGTGAATTGAAGCCAGCACAAAATTACATTTGTTAATTTTCCATTTAGTAAAGGGATTACCTGATTAATCAATTAGCCGATTCAAAAACCTACTCAGTTTACTCATCTAAACAATTAAATATAATATAATGAAGTCCACATCAATAGCCATGCAGTCAGTACTACCTCTCTGAAATTTTGTTTAAACGATGCTAAACCTTTTTAACACATTACTGAGACGTGTCTGCTGTTGATTGAAATATGCTACCTGTAAAGGCTGTGGTGTGTGATGTATTTGTATTAGATTGCATTACACAATGGAGTTTCATGTTACGTTGTTAGACAAAATCCTGTGAAGACTAACTTGAACCCTGGTTTCAACATTTTGTTTCTGTTTGTTTTGCTTTGATGACCACAGCAGTCTATTTCAGACCTAAAATACAATTTTTATTCATTGGACAGACACAGTTACGGTCTGAGATTGTTTCCTAAATTGATATAGGTAGAAAATCAAATATCACAATATTTTTGACCAAATACATCGATGTCGATATTGCGGCGATACTGTTGAGTTGACTGTTGGTGCTTTCACAAAATATTTACACAGTGAGATTTTAGATAAATAATCATCAGTAATGTTGATAAACTGACTAAGTGGGTAATGGCAGATAATAGAACAGCAGTAAGTCTGGTAAGTTCGGAAAATGACATCACTTTATTGTAATAGTAGATAACTTTATTGTCCCCATGGGGCAGTTGGGTTTGCGGCACAATCGCAAGGCTATGACAAGACATCAGACATATGATACAAACAAATAGTCCTTACATCAGACACACAGACAGGCATAACATGAAGAATATACATCACACACTACAATACACTATACACCCTTGGGTATGATCAGACCAGCTGGACAACTAGCTTATTTTGAATGATTTAAGCCTTTTGTGGCTTGTGGTACGAAAGAGAATTTGGATCTGTTCTTGGTCACAAGGGGAAGGCAGAAATGACGCATAGATGGCAGTAGTTTAAAATGTGATGCCAGGGGGTGTAATTCAGCCTTTAAAACCAGGAAAAGACAACACTTATGTCATATCGCGATATTACGATATCCAAATTTAAGACGATATCTAGCTTCATATATCAATGTCGATATAATATCGATATTTTGCCCAGCTCTATGATTTGGTGTCATCATGACTACAATTAAACAGTACCTTGTCTATGTTGGCAGGTCCAGCCTCTTTAGAATAAGCATGAGTCATAAAATGAACACACTTGTAGCCAGCAAGTGCACATGAAATGCACCCAGGCTGGTATTTAAGTCTGTCATCTCTTAGTAATTTAGTAATCCCTGCTCTCACAGAGCACAGTTTGCTGTTTGCATCACGGTGTTTTGGCATCCATTCCTAAATATGACTGACATCTGACCAGGGATTATACCATTGCCCCAGTTTCACTGGGACCGTTGAGCAGAGAGTGCTGTGTCGCAAATAAGCTCCACAGACTACACAAAGATCAGAGAGTGTGTGTGTGTGTGTGTGTGTGTGTGTGTGTGTGTGTGTGTGTGTGTGTGTGTGTGTGTGTGTGTGTGTGTGTGTGTGTGTCGTGTGCGTGTGTGACCGCCTGAATGTCTGAATTAATTCATATTCCTTTGTGTGTGTGTTTGCCTCTTAATGTGATCAAGCATGAATGTCCAAACAAATTCATTCAAGTCTATGTGAGCATATGTTTATTGCTGAGGAGCATACACCAATGTTTGTTTTCATATAGTGAGTGTGTGTCTGTGCATGTCTGAGGCAGAAAAAAAAACTGTAGGCATGACAAATGTATTTGTAACCTATGATCTAATGAATTTTCTTTCCTGAAATTATATAAATAATGAAAACCCAGTACACTGTTGAGCCATCATTTCTGTTTATTGCCATAACAAATGCTGCAGACAGCCAGATTATTATGCTCTGATACCGCTCCCTGAGAAAGAGACAGGACTTACATCCCTTAACCCAGACATTTATATTCTAAATAATTGAACTGTGCTCAGTATTTTGAATATTATATGTACCAAACGCAGCAGGATTGCCCCAGCAGCAGTAAGGGTTTGTGGATATAACTGACATCCCCCTAAATGGATGGAAGAAACTAGGCCAGGACAAAGTATGAACACACACTCACAGGGAGACACACACACAGTGCGTTAACATTTGAACATGTATATGCTGATTTAACTTAGCAAACTACACTTTCATTATGGCAGACTGCATTTAAATATGATTGATACACCGTGACAATCATCAGGGTCACTATTATCATTTAATGCTGTAGATTACTTAAATTGACACACACACACACACACACACACACACACACACACACACACACACACACACAGTCCATTTGAAAAGCCCAGTGAGTAATGAATTTAAATGAGACACCATTTTACTAGTACATCGCCTGTAATGTTAATGTAGAGAAACCCTACATTTTTCATGCAACATGTAGAAGTATGTTAAATATTTTACGCTCTTTTTAAGTACTGTATATTTTCTTGAGTATATCATGGCTGGCTCACTAACATCATCAGTAGTCCAACAGGCAGGCCAGCACACCGGTAGACTGTGAGGTAAAGGGTGGTGTGCTGTGAGAGACCAACTGTAGCTGATAGGTCATAGTTACCATCACTTGTGATCACAAGAGTGACCCTTTCTATCACCAAAGTGGCCTTGACACTGAACCTTTCGGTTTCTGTATATGCCTAAATGTGATGTTCATTTCTCATTTACAGTACAATATTTTCGCCCGTTCCGGGTCCGGTTATATCTCTTACAGTAGACTCGGGTTGCTAATGCTGGCTATAGTAAATACAAGTATAGTCCTGATAAGGGTCTGACAGCCTACTATACATCCCTGAAACTTGGCAACACACGTCCACATTTTACCATATGCAGAGGTGGGTAGTAACGAGTTACATTTACTCCGTTACATTTACTTGAGTAAGTTTTTGAAAAAATTATACTTCTAGGAGTAGTTTTAAATCACTATACTTTTTACTTTTACTTGAGTAGATTTGTGAAGAAGAAACTGTACTCTTACTCCGCTACATTAGGCTACAATGAGCTCGTTACTTTTCTTTTTACCTCTTTGGTATTCTACGCGTCATTGTTTGTATTCCCCCCGCGTGCGCCTCATTTTAATGTTTTATTTTGAAAGAGAGAGAGAGAGAGAGAGAGAGAGAGAGAGAGAGACTTCCGCCAAAGGCTCTACCACGTACGTGACTGTGTTTCACCAATCAAACGTAGTTGTGCAGTCTCGTCAGCTGGCAACAAAAAATAGGTGACGCTGATGCGTAAATCAACGCTTATCAATATCACTTCCCCATCAGTCAGGACCAAGATCTGACCATAATTACACTTGTGCTTTCCATAAACTGCCGTAATTAGCCTATTGTTTCAGTTTGGAAATTTGTGTTACTTGTGCTTATTTATTTTTATGTATTATTATTTTATGGATTTTATTTTTTAAGTACTTGAATTTACCTGGATTATTTTAATTTAAGCTATTTTGTAATTAATTCATTTTTATTTATTTTATTGATTGGATGAACTATAATTTGCCTAAAGATGATTATTTAGTATTTTTGTCCGTCTGATTGAATGCTTGTGTTAAAAAATAAATCAGACGTTACTCAACAGTTACTCAGTACTTGAGTAGTTTTTTCACTGAGTACTTTTTTACTCTTACTCAAGTAATTATTTGGATGACTACTTTTTACTTTTACTTGAGTCATATTATTCTGAAGTAACAGCACTTTTACTTGAGTACAATTTTTGGCTACTCTACCCACCTCTGACCATATGACCTGACAACACCACAAACGGAAAGATCTTCGGCGCAAAGTTCCATCAGGCGATAACAAGCTTACAACTACCTGTTCAAATGCTTAAAACAACCTATGGTTAAGTTTTCTTGTGGTCATGACATTCATGTATGTGCTCTCTGAGTCAACAGTGGAAGTAATGTGAAGGTAAAGCACAGCAAAGTCTCCGACGGGAGCATGCTGGGAGGGTTGGAGAGTACAAAGTGACTTTGACACTAGAAACTGCAGTTCCCATCCTGTCTCCAGTTAACTTTTATAAACTAAACTTTTAACCATGACCACAATGTATATCAATGTATCACACAGATACTGTTTTGAATTATTGTTATCCCATAGAATGAAGCGGAGGGCTCGTCACAGTGGCGGATCAGAACATGATGAATTGTTTTTTTTTAACAGTCACATGGTTCGTTTTGAAGGGTCGTGACAAACAATCTATTTTCGTCAGTTAGGTATGAGGTGTTGTTTCAAGAGAATGATGTTGCAAACTATAAGCAAGCTTTTCTGAGAAATAAATCAGATCCTGACAGAACAACAGCACATTTTGTGTTTTGCAGTGACTCACCAGTGTGTGTGTGTAATCCATGGTGCATAAAGTCTGTGTGACTGAATTGTAAAAAAAACTGTAACACCAAGGACAAACTCAGCTCAGACTTCATTTCAGACACTTGATTAATATCAAAACAGATTTTTCATTATTGTAGCTAAAACACAGTGTTTTTCAGCATTAGTCAATAGAAAACATTGACTTAAGAGAGAGAGGACATGTGGAAGGTTGCATGTTTTTTTTTCTTCACTTTGTGCTGAACGGGACTAATTTTATGTTAAAAGCAGATCCAACTCCACAAAGTACTGTACAGCTCCCATGACAAGAGCGTCTCTAAGATCCCTCATATCAAATTCTTATCATTTATGTACATTGACAGGAAAAACTGAGCACAAAAAGTGCCAAACCAAACTTTAACACTGAATATAAAACTGTCAGCATCTGCCAATGTGCATGTCTCGATGTCTGTCGAGTGCAGATGAAACCCCTGATCTTACTTACCTGATGACTCCTCTTCTCCCCTTGTAATTCCCTCCGGATCTGTCCCTCTCCACTGTTATTTTTCTCCTTCTCTTCCTTCTGTTTTCCTCCTCTACACCTCCGAGGGCCAACTGCTGAGAAGCAGCCTTTCTCTGACAGCAGAGGAGATGGCCGAGGGAAGGGTTGGAGGTCTAGAGCATAAATTACACAGATGGCCATATGTGTGTACGGTACATTTGAGTGGTGTGTGTGTGTGTGTAGGGTGCATTTACAAACAACAAATGTTTTGCAGAGAATTTTAAAATAATTAGAATAAATCGGTAAATAAGTGTAACTGACAAAAAATAAAGCGATGATGTTGTCATATTAATAACTGAGGAGACTACAAAGCTGTTGTAAAGGGATGGTTAAATGGAGATTTAAATAATGGCAATAGATGGGGAAGATCAGATTGTTTGACAGTCTGGAAGTAACAATGAAAAATTCTCTGTCATCACCTTTTTTGAAAACCTTCACCATAACAAATATTTCACTCCAAGTGGTTTATTTCAAATGTTAGCAAACAGTCTGCAGCTGTTCATTGACATATGTACAATGACAGTAGCCGATACATTTACTGGCCTTGGTATTAAGACTTGTTTTCACCAATTGAAAATATCAAAACAGTGCTGTCCATCCGCAGTAGCTGAGAGCCGAGGGAAATGGGAGATGACAGCAATGAAGTATGTGTTAAAAAAAAGAGAGTGCGGAAGGAAGAAAGAAAAAGACAGACAGACAGAGAGCTTGAATATGAAATGAAGAAGACAAAATGTGAGCAAGAAGAAAAATGACGACTGTGAGAGAGAGAAGCTCTGAATACAAAACGTTGGATCTTTTCCTGTGTTGGGAGACAACAGGGTGGACATATATGGCTGTTCATTTCCAAATGTCTGCCACATGCTCCCCCTTCTTCTACTTTCTCCCTCCTTCCTCCAGCAACCCTCTATACTTCGAGAAAACATCAATGACTGGTCTGCAATAATCAGTCCTTCTTCACATCAGTATCTAATATTCTGCACTGGCAGGAATTTAGCATTAATTATAGCACTGGAAGCTATTTTCCATTATAATTAGAGAGCCAAAGAAAGGATTAAGCCACAGTTCATCTGATTGCCAATTGTCCCTAGTAAGTAATCAGGGCCATAAGGTCTTTTAAATTAATGGTCTAATAAGCCTGGTGAGGATTGTATGCTTCTCGCAGTGTGAAGAGAAGAAAATGATCTTACATTTAACAGTTCTGCTTAAATTAGTGATCATACATATTATCATCTTGTAACATTCTCAAAATGGAATGAGAAATTGCAAGTGAAGTCTTGTTTCTATATCATTAGATATACTTTTCACAAATTTCTTCTCAGTTTAGTCATTGTATATTTCAAAGGTATACAGTATCGTGGTCGTTTTGTTGCCCATCATTGTTGGCCTTGTTATGTCTCGCCAAGTTTCTTAAGTTTAGTTTCTCATTCTTTGTCTTGTTCTGCACTTCCTGTTTCATTTTGTATTCACCTTTCCCCCTTGTTTCAGATCCTGACTTCCTCCCTTTGTGTGAGTTTCCCGCTTTTGTTACTGTCTACCCTGCCCCTGATTGTTTTCACCTGGTCTCCCCTACCTCTTGTATAAATAGTCCTTGTTTCCCTTTGTCTTGTGCCAGTTCGCCTTGTCTTGTCTCCTCCTTAGTCTTGTCAATGTTCCAGCCAGGTTATATACGCCATTAAGTTTGTTTGATAATATCCTCCTTGTGAGCACCTTTTGTTTAAACCATTTTTCTAGTAAAGACTTTATTTTGTTTAACTTTCAACCGTGTCTCTGAGTCGTGCATTTGAGTCCTCCAGTGTCGGGTGTCTAAGTCGTTACAGACCTTTGAAGGAAATAGACAACTATGTACCTTTTCTTGCCCATAAAGAGTCACCAGCTGCTTCTGACCCTTTAATTCACATGTCAGCGTTGTGTTAGGGTTGTGTAAGCATGTGCAACAATCTGTCACCGTTGTGCAGACTCTGAGTCAGTTCTGTTGTGTATCCACGTGGGGTGGGAGTAAAGAAAACGGCAGACATCAGGAAAAATGTGAAAACCCTATGATCAGTCCTTAATATTTAAGTTTCTGTTGTAACTGAACAACTTAACAATAATGAGTTTCTTTGCTATAGTGATATGGCAATAGGGATAGCAAAAGGGACGGTCTGTAAGTCAGTCCGCCACACTGGTCAAGAATTAAATGTCTCGACAACTATGAGATGGATTTCCATGAATTCTGGTACACACATTCAGGTCCTCCTCAGCATGAACTGTAACAACGTTGGTGATCCCTTAACTTTCCCTCTAGTGCCATTTTTAGGTTGAAATTTGAATGTCAAATTTTTGGGTTTACCTTTGGTTGACATTCCCATCAGCCTCAGCTGTGTTTTGTGTTCAGTAATTAGCAAACAGTAGCATGTTATGCTAAACAATGATGGGGGAATGTGGTAAACATGATGCCTTCTTAACATCAGCATGTTGGCATTTGCATTGTGAGCATGTTACAGTAGCATGCTGATACTGGCACAGAGCCAATAGTATAGCTGTAGACGCTTAGTCTTGTTAGGCTGTCATGCATGTCATTAGCTTGGAGTGAATAGCAACAATATGTGCAAAATATAGCATTAACTAGGTTTATTTTATTTAAAAAGAAGCTGTACTTGAACTTGGTGCATCAACACGTGCTGATTATGAGAATTCATGTTGTTTTGTTGGTTTGTTTGAAGGAACACGCGTGCATTGACTGGCTCGTCCTATTATAATACTTCTTGTATATTAGTATAATATATACCATTTTGAAATCCCATTAAAGACCCAGTGGGATATCATGTTTTAATACCTTTGAAAGAGCAACAAGTAGGTGTGGTTGATAAGACATTATAAACAATATGAATGTGTCTACCATAAAATAACTCGTAAACATTTATAGGTGTAGTTGTCCTTTATGGACAATGCTGTAAGCTAATGATCAGGACTGTTTTATGGCAAAATTGGATTTGTCTGATTTTTGCATTGCAATGTAATAATTTAATTTCTGAGCTATTTACTTTGCTGAATTGGCCAAAAACAGACATTTCTCAATTGATTTTCCAGAAAATGTATAATATTATATGAAAATGTATATTGACTGTGATAGGAAATGACATACATTACACAATGATGGTCATGAATAGAGTGGGCCAGTGTTGTAGAGTGAATCTATTTCCTGAGTCTAAGTGTAAAACACATTTAGGTTTACAAAAATAAGTTTAAGTAAGTGTTGTTTGGAGATACTTTGGTTTTGACACCAGGTGACAACAAACTTTGACTGATTGTGTGCAATGGTTGGCTTTGGCATATCTATTATTGAAATAGGAGGACTACAATAATAGTAAGACAATACAAGAAAAGATTACATTATTGCTGCTGCTATGTCTTATCGATTATACTGATTTGCCTTTTATTTCAATCTTACATCGCATACACTAATGATGATGCATTTTGCATGTGATGCATGTCATTTCAGTAAACCTTTGTGAAAACCTTTAGTATTATTGACACACTGTCTGATTATGCTTAACACGGCAGGATGGTGTGCGTCTCCTCTTATTGATTGACTCATGTGGTGCCTGCATCATTCATGGGAGATTTTGGACTTACTTTATGGTATTTGAAGCCAATTTCCTGTACATTTAAAATGTTGAATTTAATGTACATGTGTTTTTTGTCCAAAGATACACCGTTTATATTTGTCTTTTCCTCCATGTTGTTTTCTTCTCTCTTTCTCTGAAAGCTCTGTTGCATTCAGTGGGCGTTTCACTCCTCAGTGGAGAAAAACACAGACAGCTGACGAATTCATTAGAATACAAGCCTCTAATTAGAAAAGCTAGCTATTCTTGTCACTCACTGAATACACTGTTGTTAGTACTGTTCATAAGAAAAACAAGGGCCTTATCTGCCATTCACAGAGGACTCTGTAGATGTATAATGTATCCATTAGCTATTACAGATACAGGTATTCTACTGGTATTTTTTTGTTGTTGCTGTCAATCACCGCTGTTCATCATTACAGCCAACAAATCTCTCTGCAGCTTTGGAAAGTTCTATGCACAGCAGAATACATATCTAATGTAGTTTGAATTTGAGTAGGAGTATGAACATCTGAATAATATAACTTGCTGTCATTCACACTGCACTGCCTCGGGGCTGCATTAGGCGCTGTGTGAGCGCTAAAGAGACACAGTGGTAAGTGGGACTGACAGACACACTCGGCACAGGTCACAGCTTGTTTTATTTTGAATTCAAACCAAGTTAAGAGTGACAAGGATGCACACTGATAAATTACACCAGGTATCGCTACATATCAACTAACAACATCACAATATCTCATAAAAGCACTCCTGACAACAGATCCAACGTTACAAAATGAAAAATAACATTACAGGAACAAAACTCGGCTGCAGTTGAAGCCCATCGATAAACATAACAAAACACTGCAGAAAATAACAGCAAGAGTTTCGGCAAGAGATGTTGATATGCACAGTATTTCCTTTCCCATCTGTAACATTGTGTTGAATGGAGCTACAGTACATGTACAAGACTGAAGCAATAGGTAAGTAAGTCTGTAAAAATCTAAAAGAAAAAACTCCCAATAATAAGCTTCTACAATGTATACACACAAAAAACTAGCTTGACCGCACAGTTGTATGTACAGCTTGGGTGACTAGGGGATTTCTGGATTTAAAATGTATAGCACAGCACACTGAAATATCACTGTATATGAGCTATCAAACAGCCACGATGGGAAAATTCATTCAATCCACTAAAGACATGTTGCGGATGTGGACATTGGCGTGGACACTGGCGTCAAACTTTCCTCAGACAGTACGGCTGAAATTTTGTGTTTAAAAATGTGTTACAGCAATATAAGACTATACTAACAATTTTCGGGTTGGAATATGAAGGTGTGTGTGTGTGTACTCCACTAAGCTTATTCTCTCTGTCTCTCTACCTGTTCAGGAAATCAGTAAAATACACTTGAGTAATCACACAGTATACGGCAATGTATATATGTGTGTGTGTGTGTGCGCGTGTGTGGCGTGTGTGTGTGTGTGCATGTTTTTGTGTCGTGTGTGTCGGACGTGTGTGTGCGTGTTTTTGTGTTGTGTGTGTCGGACGTGCTTGGGGATACGCTGTTAGGACAAGAAAGAAAAGTGGCTGTGAATGAATATACATAAACTACACAAAGATTCCCAAATTCAGAAAGAGGAAGCATGAAATTCAGCATTGACTCGTGCCTTTGTACAAAGATAATCACATACAAATCATTCATACTTTACAGTAAAAAATAAATATATCAACACAATCAATAAATAATAAATTAGAGGAAAGGACTAAAGACATGGTAACAAGAGAGCAGACCGTGTGTGTGTGTGTGTATACGTGTGTGTGTATCAGCAGATGATGATCCCAAGAGAGCAAAGGTTCAATGGGAAATGCTGCTCGATAAGAGAATGAGCACATAAATGGACAGTCAAGGTAAATCAGAACATGACCTAGCATGTGCTTGTGTGTTCTTATGTCTGCATGCATGTTTTCACTCTATATTGGCTTTATATATGTAGCTGATGTGGAAATATGTGTCTCTTTTGTCTATATCTTTAAATATTCACCTACATGTTTGTGTGTGGATGCATCTATATCTGCCTGTGTCTGTATTTCTTCATGTCTGCATGTGTTTACAACAACCTTTAACCGTTCAGCTAACTCAGTGGCCCTCGTCGCTCGGAGGTTTAGCGTCGTGCTGCTGCCCCGCCGCCCCTCCAGGCAGCCAGGGGGAGACAGAGTGCGAGGTGGTCTGCTTGGCCATGCTGTAGTGGCTGATCACTGTGTAGAAACGGCCCCTTGAGTTGGCATCCTGAGCAGCGTAGTAGGCCTCCAAAGAGGCTGGGATACACCGCTTGTGCTGTAAGGGAGAAAGAGAACCCATATTTATCTTGTTTGTACGTGAATAGAATCAGATAAAATAATGCAGTTGCTTGTTGTCGAGGTCCTCTCAAGGTTGAAACAAGCCAGTCGGAGAAAAGTCATTCTATACATCTATAGAAAATTTAGTAATTGAGCTCAGATTTATTAAGATATTACATTAGTGGTATACTTGACATTACTCAGTGTCAAAATATAGATATATATATCAATGTTCAAATATATTTGTGATTTTCAAAACTGGCATATCTAAGAAGCTAACATTGACGTTTGCCTGACAGACATGGAGGGCAAGCTGCTTTGTGGCTTGTGTTTTTCTTTATATCTAGCTAAAAAATATACTGCGTGGTTTGCATTTATTTTATCCAAAATAATGACCAAAAACAGCCGAAAATGTCTCACGAGAATTTAAGATGATGGGGGTGGGGTGGGGGGGGGACAGCCACAAGCCTTTTTTTGCACCCGGTGAACACATGCATGTGACACTGCTAATAATACCTCTGCAGGCTGCAATCAGAGCCCCTGCAGAGGCTGTGGGCCTGAAACTAGATTTATTCCACCTTAAAGACCAGATTTGTCCAGTGACACAGAATCCCAAGGTGACCTCTCACAAAGTACAGAGAAACTTACGTTATAAGTGCAGTGCAGTGGAAATCTATAAGTACCAGGGAGGTAAGGAGAGGCTGTCTGCATCACATTTGGAAAAGTGTAGACATTCAACACTAATACTGTACATATCTGGGCAGCAGATTGTTAGATCAGAATGGGTGTTTAAGCTACTTCTTTTACGAGCTCAGCCATATAAATGGGGGGGGGTTAGTGATCATAATGTGATAATTATTGTGAAATAGGCAGTTAATTTCATTTTCATCTAATAGTCGACATGGCTAATGACATATGAGAATGGCCTCAATGGAGTTTCTTTCTTTGGCTTCTGTGTCAAGGAACAAAAGCCTAACATTACACTTGATTATACTGGTCATAACAAAATCACTGATATCATTGATTCATGATTGCCTGTCTGATAAGCCTTGTTAGCCTCTTTTGTAACGTGACCTCGGAAATGAGTAAAAGTAGGGCGGGAGTTTTTTTTTTTTTTCTCCCATAGGAGACTAGTTGGTGCACCTTTTTTTTATTATTTAGATAGGAAGGGAAGTAGAGAGGGAGACTGTAAAGTGCAGAGAGGATTTAAACAGCCAAGGATTAGTCCAGCACATAACCCCTCTTACATGGCAAACTGTTGTTCTACACTTTTGTATGGATTAAACAAATGGTCGTTATAAAGTTCTAATTAGTGAGCTTTAGAGTTGTTGGTTGGTGGATTTTGTCTCTTGTTTCACCTTGTTTCCAGTCTTTGCGCTAAACTAAGCTAAGATAACCAGTTCCTGGGTATCCCTTCATATTCAATGGACTTCTCATCTTACTTTCCAGTCTCCACCAAAAAGCAAATATTCCAAAAAATGTTGAGCTTGATTTAATTGACAGCAAATAAAGAGGCAGCATACTTTTATTAATGAATTAATCTTTTAAGCAAAAATGCCACTGGCATCTCAAATTTGCTGATTTTCTCCTTTTTATATAATTGCCAATTTAATATATTTTGGTTTGAGACTGTTGGTTGGACAAAACAAGTGATATGAAGATGTAACCCAGGGCTGATGGAAATTGTGATGGACAGTTTGGGATATTTTATAGACTAAACAAATCAGAATTAGGATCTTAACTCATCCTGTGGATGCTAACGTTCACACATTTCACACATTCCAGCTGCCCTGTTAACCACCTGACTATCTCTGGGCTGTAAATAGGTGTTTTGTCATGCTGTAAAATATAATTCAGGCCACTTATGGGTCTTACCTTGTAAATGAATCCATCTGGGCAGGCGTGGTCATAGGTGAAGGCCTTATAAACCACCAAGAACACGATACAGGCGAGGAAGGCCAGGGCCAGGATGATCAGAATAGTCACCTGGGGGGAGGACAAATGATGGTCAGTGTGTGTGTGTGTGTGTGTGTGTGTGTGTGTGTGTGTGTATGTGAGCATAATAAATGGTACAGTAAGATGCTGCTGACTGAGGTAGAAGTGTATCAAGTTGTGGACTAATAGTATGCTATAACATTCATTTGACTTTTGTCCAAAGCAATTTAAATGTTTTTGCATATACAGTATATTAAAGGGATACTTCACCGATTTAGCATTCAGCTTTGTATCAGTAGAAACCCGATAGTATTTCTGAATGACCGTGCCTCCCTCCCTCATGTCCCCCTGAGACGAGAGATTTCTGCATTTGGGGCCTGGAAAAAATCTTCCGATGACGTAAAATGACGATTTTTGTGTCATTGGAAGATTTTTGGGCCAGAGGCAAAGGACTACAGCCAGTAGTAGGATCTACTTCCGTATGTTTTCAACACGCCCACAGGGGGTTGGACTGCCGAGTCTGGCCGAGGTATTCCGAATGAAAACGACTGTCAGCCATCTTGAATCTTCGCTAAACAGGCTTTCGGTTTTCAGCAGAAAACATTTACAACAATTATCTGTATTCAAACTACCGGACGTGTGTACCACCGGGATACATCGGTACAGATCGGAGAATATGGAGGAAACGTTATTACAGACGCAATACTCGGCACACTACGTGAGCTTCGCCTGCACGGAGACCAGCGGTGTCGCTCAATGCCACTAGCCGGCTAGGGGACATCCTCATTGGCTAGGTGGAAAGCTAACGCTAGCTGTCCACCTGTCCCAGCCATCCTGCTTGCAAGTGTCTGCTCATTAAACAACAAGCTGGACTACATCCTCCTTCAACGAAACTCCTGCTGTGTTTTTGTTGTTGTGGAAACATGCCTGAACAACAGTGTACCGGAACCGGGACTATCCAGCTACCAGGCTGCTCTCGCCGGCCCGTGGAGGTGGGCTGTGTTAAACGGACTGGTGTAGAAATAAAATCCAACTAGCTATTGCTAACTGCTGGTGGAGCTTGTGACTGTTAAATGCCGACAATTCAACATTCCACGCTAATTCACGGCTGTGTTTATACTCTGTGTTTAGCTACACCAATGCTAGTATGCGTTAGCTGAACTTTACGGATCCTGCTTGCAAGTGTCCGTTCATTTAGACCACAAACTGGACTACATCCAACTTCAACGACACTCTAAACGTGAGTTCAGAGACTTTGTGTTTTTGTTGTGGAAACATGCCTGAATAGCGTACCGGACTGTCCAGCTACCAGGCCTGCTAGCCCTCCGAGCTAGAGATGCTCTGTCGCCGGGTAAAAGAGGTGGGCTGTGTTAACACCGAGTGGTGCAGAAATGTGGTGATTTGTATCATTTAACTGCTAACTGCTGGTGGAGTTTGTGACTGTTAAATGCCGACCATTCTACATTACACACTAATTCACGGCTGTGTTTATGCTCGGTGTTTACAGCCCACCAAGCGCTAATGCTAGTATGCGTTAGCTGAACTTTACGGGGCCTATAAAGTGTGTGTACTAAATGTAGCCTGTTTCGTATGTCGTTTTTATATAATTTCGTTAATGTGTTAAATGTGTAACCACTTGAGTCACGATGAAACGTTGTTTCGTGTATATGGTTGAAATGACAATAAAACACGCTTGAGTTGAGTTGAATGCCTCTGTCGGTCTGTCAAGCGGTAGGCGTGGCTTGGGAGTGGACTCAAAGCAACGAAGCAGGTGCATTCTGGGATTTGGTGTTTTTCATCCATATAAGACCAAAACACATTTTCTGGCTTTTCTCGGCCTAGAAGGCAACAATTTAAATTTTTTTTTTCACATTTCTACTACATAAGTGACCCAATTTAAAGATATATTCAGCTTTCCAGCGGTGAAATATTCCTTTAAGAGCAATTGGGCATCTTGCTCAAGGACTTCATTATTATATTGTATTTTTTTTTTATTTCAAACAAATAAAAAAATAAATAGCAAAATGAGTAACTGAAGTTTTTGTTTTTAATGTGAGGGTTTTGTTTCATGAAATGCACAACAAGGACATTGCTTTCTATTAAACTTGGTGGAAGGGTGTATCATGGGCCAAGGAGAAACCCATTACATTTTGGAGCGGATCCAAATCACAGGGCATCACTGATGATGATTGCAGATACACTAATTTTCACTTTCGTTAACATAATGAAATAGGGCATTTGTGCTGCATTCATGTGGTGTCGGAATAATCGGACTGGAAAAATTCACACTACATAAACATTGTGTAATAGTGCATTCTGGTCGGAGATCTGCGCTCTCCAAGTGCCTTTCCAGTTTTTTCTGTGATTTGCATACATTTTTCCATAATATTATATAGAGTATATCGCCCAGCCGTTAATGAAAATCCACACTGACTTTGCCGTTCATGATCATGAGGGTGGAAAAGAAAATTAATTTCAGTTGTTGGGTACCTTTTTTTTCATCAGCCTCATGAATCAATTTGCATCCTTCTTGTCACCAAACCTGTGCCTATAGTCAGTGCACTCAAGTCACCAAGAGAAGCCTACTGCAAGAAGCAGAAGAAAAAAAAACTCTCCCTTTTCCGATCGTAAATACGTAGGTGGCAAACTGATTTATGAATAGCATTTTTTGAAACTGCAAGCAACTCTGAGGTGTTTAAGAGTGCAAATTAAGCTTTTATATTGCTGGTCTTTATAAAAAAAACAAAAAAACTGGAACTAACTAAAACTTTCTGGTCAGTCTTCACAACATGGAACTAAAGTATGAAATGTTATCAGCATTTACTTGGACAGAATCAAAACACTAGACTGGGTAAACCCAGCCCGATCTGCTGGCGATTTGATTTCGCCCTGCAGCTCAGGCTGGAAACCTGTAAATTTTTATATCCTGCTTCCGTTACAAATCTGCGGGGACCAATCACAAACTGGCTTATTCACCTGGCGCACTATTGGCAGGTTTAACACGATAACGATAGAGAAGCGACGGCAAGCAGCTTCTTGTTTACATTCAACATGGCGCAGTAGGGGTGGGAATCACCAGAGGCCTCACGATATGATATTATTGCGATTTTAAACATATTGCAATATTCTGCGATATATTGCAATGTATTACCTTTTTTCTAATGATGTCCCCAAAGGAAAATTTTGTCAACATATGTTTTATCTAAAAAGATACATTTCTCTGTCTGTTCATCTCACTTCAATTTTATTGCTGCAAAATGGGGATTGTCAAGCAGACAGACTGACCAACACATATATTGCCACGAAAAATATCGCGATACTATGCTGTATCGATTTTTTCCCCCACCCCTATGGCGCAGCAACCCGTTGATGCCGCAGTCGCTGCTACGTCACCCGGACTGATTGGTTGAAGGACTATCCAATTGCGTACAGAGTCATTTGTCATTTGAACTATGCCCGTTGATTACGCCTCTTGTGCAGTAGAAAATACAGAGCACTCCCCAGACTAATGTTCAATCTTAAAAGATTGATCTTGGTCTGGTGATAGCCAGACTATCAAAACACATCTGCAATGTGAAAAATGCAATTCACACTTGCATTTCATTTCAGCGTACTGATGCAAATAAGAATGCCTCTGTGTAGTGTGAGGTGAAATATTCATTTCCCTGGCAGGCTAGACAATGTCGTAGTAAAGCAGATTAAAATATAAAAGGATTTATTTCCTCCTACTTTCTACTTGACATCATGATTGGATGCTTCTGAGAGAGCATTTAATTAGAATTATGCAAATCAAGTGCAAAGGATAGTTGTGTTTAAAAATGGTATTGTCTGCCAAGTCACAAATGCCAATGTGTGTGGTGTATGCATATGCTTGTATCTGCGCGTGTGCATGTGTCTGTTTCCCCTGCACACATGCTCCAAAATAAAAAGTTGCTATTTAAAAAGTCAGATTTATCCCAGTGAGCGAGCTGAATAAAGAAACAGAACCTTCCATAATGGATGATTTCTAATTTCCAGTTTCCATTTCAATTCTGGCATTAAAGTCCTTCCCGATTTACTGCTTTCTATATGATCTGTCACTGTGATATGTCAGAGCAATTACACGTGGGTGTGATCATTAGTCTCCATCAGTGTTATGGGGGTGGACAGGGACACGCAAGCTAAGTGACTGTTTACTTGGTGTCAACTGGGGGACATGACTCTCAGCCTTGGTTGCTGCTGACACTCTGTAAATTACATCTTCCACACATCACACACTGCAATACATTAAAATGACGCATTTAAAGTCATGGTGACTCGCCTTTTGGAGGCGAAATAGAAGTCGAATGACCCACCCTGACCCCCTTTATGAATTGTGATGCACATAAAACAGCTTATTAAGGAAGGGGATTAGTATAAAGCTCCTCATATCATGCACCGAGCAATCAGTGTTTTATGCATTTGGAGACACAACTTTGCGTAGACACTTTGAAACATGAAACAAAGACTTAAGTTGCTAATGACTGAAGAACTAAAATTGACGAAATTTAAACAGCAAAGCATTTAAATTATTTATCTGTATGGCCCACCCATCTGAAACATTCATTATATATGAAACGAATAATTATTTAATGAATCAAACTGCCTTCTTTAAAATATATGATCTGACCACTCTTTAATGATGCTTGGAATTAGGTCATGACTTAAATTAGTGGTATTAACCCTGGCATGGAAAGTATATCCTATGTTAACGTTCGGTGACATTTGTAGATTCAACACAGCAGCAGCAGTCGGAGCAACAGTTCAGGCCAGAACATACCCGTGCCCTTTGTAATAGAAATGATCGCTCTAGAATCCCTGTTGATTCAGCCATGGCCATGTGGTGTATAAATCCATTAAAAATCTATCCTGACCTTTCTCCATTATTCATAATCTGGCTGAACTCAGCAGTAAACCTTAGGAAGTCGTCAGGGTAACGCTATAGCTCACAGATGAAGACTCCCACCGGGCATGAAGTGGATTCGTACATTTATCTGCCAGTATCTACTGGTCTGATGCAATATTCCTCTATGATACGATAATGCTCTTATACTTCTGATAACAGCTGAATCTGTGCCAAGGGTGCAGCCACATTAAACATAGAACAGAATAGAATAGCACAGTGGAATCCAACGTAATAGAATAAGGCTTTTTTGGTGAATACAAGCTTATGATATCTCCCATCATGGCAGCTTCTCCCACCCACATCAACATCATCCTTTTTTCTGTTGAACACAGTCGATAGTGCTGTTTTGTCATTAGCGCTCCACTATGTGCCATCCTACACCACTATCACCACCAACACAACCATCATCCAGCTCGCTATGTGTGCCACAGATAACAGACAGACGTTTGTTTTTTGTGGATGCAGATACAGCGCACAGTGGGCTGCGATCATTTGGACGAAGAGCACTGTGTCCTTAACAAGAACTAGCTCCATTAGTAAAGATTGGATTGACTGTATAACAGGCGACCATGGCTGCTGGGCTTTAGTTGTTTGACCTAATCCACCCAGGGCCAATAGAAACTTGTTTCTATGAACATGGATTCATTCACATGGTATTTAAAGCTGCACTGAGCAAGGATTTTATGCAAGAATGCATTTCACCAACATCTCCCTGTGCATTTAAACTGTTTGCCCCATGAAACTGGAACTGACAAATATAAACTTAAGAGCAAAATTAAAAACTACAAACAAACAAACAAAAACTAATCAGTATATTCCCTTGCCTCTTTTATCCCTATGTTGCATTATACTGAAAGTGATCACACACAGGCTCACTGTTCTTCATCTGATTTCAAGGTACTTAACGCTTATTTTATTCAACATTCAACCAGGAAAACCTAACTGAGTTGAAATATCTCAATTTTAAGAAAGTCATGGTCAAGAGCAAGAACAATAAAGTTACAGACAACATAAAAAAACATAACTTAAACTTAACAACTTTAAATATGTATTGAGGAATAGTGAAAACTGCTCATCAGAATTTTCATCTAACTGCTTGTTTTGTCTATCGTTGGATTTAAACCTGCTAAAGTACACATTTTAAACATTTTAAGATTAAGATTTAAACTAAAAATTAAAACTATTCTTGGTATTAATATCTAAACAGTTATCATTCACAGAAAAGAAATGAACTAATTTTTACAACTGAGAAGCTGGAACTGGGGAACATTTGGCATTATTGTTTAAAAAAGTAAATTTAATTGATTATCAAACTTGTCTATCAACTTTATTATACTGCATATTTTCATGCACATATTTCCCATCCTTTGTTCTTGCATCACAGAGTGTGCAGCTGTGTATTATGGAAAAAGACAAACAATCATACCAGATTACTCCCTAATTTCCGACTGCAGAATAAGCATCTACAGTCTACCTATTGTTTATGTTTACCCATTTCTTTCATAACACACCTGCTTATTTTCTCTATTTGGATTGTAGAAAATACTTGATTTATAATTGATATTTTACACAAAATACACTTTCCTTTGATTATTTATGGCTGCACAGTGCCACATAGGTTCAAAGGCAGTTTCCCTAATGGATGTGCTTCTTCACAGCCTATTTCACCACCATTCCACATATGATTTCTCTCCTCTTTTTTTCACGCCTATGTTAGAATGCAACACACCACCCTCACTCTCACTGCTGGATCTTGACAGGCCATATGGGGGAGCAGACACTTCCTCACATTGGCTCGAGGAAAAGAGGAGAAAATGTAAGAGTGTGTCTGAGAGAGCGAGAGGGAAGGTGGGTGTGTGACAGGAGAGGGGTGCGAGAGAAAAATGACGCTGATAAAAACAGATAACAGAGTGGCAGAGGGAGCAAAGTGAGAAATATAGGAGGAGATGACATAGACAATAAAGCAGCGAGCAAAAGGCAGACAAAGAACGAGTGATGGAGATCCAGGGGCAGATAAAGAAGCTTGTTCCCTCTCTTGGTAGCTGGTGGCACAGACAGACAGACAGACAGACAGACAGGCAGGCGGGCGTGCGGGTGGGCGGGAAGCCAACACAATTGGATATCGGTTGATGCATTAATCAATACATCACTGATGGAAGCATAAACAACTATTTTTCATTCATCTTCCTGTTATCCTCTGACACCTTCTCTATAGCAGCACAAGAAGCTCAATCCACCAGGTCTTGGATTATTTACTGCTTCTCTACAGTGAAGCCTTGTGCTGACATGTCGAGACACATGCATTAAAAAAAGCTATTAATATCAAATTAGAAAAGTTCTAATATTAAATACATTTTATCTTGGCTGTAATAACCTCTGATGCCTTGAGGGAAGTTTGTTGATTAATGAAATTAATGAACTTGGTGACAGGGTGAGCTAGTGCGGAGAGAAAGCATCCCCTAAAAAGATATATTAAAAAAAGAAAAGCTTAAAGGTCACTGGCCAGATGCATATGGCAGCAAAAGCTGGTATATGTCCACCAGATTCGACTTCCAACAGTAAACAACAGACAAGTGAGGATTGTCCCCATAAAGGTTTATAGCTTTGGCCTTCAATTATATCCATTATAAAAACATTGTGCTCACCAAGTTAATTGTAAATATCCATCAAAGTTTGCTGGTATAAATTTGCACACAGTTTTTTTTCTGTTCTGTGAGGTATTATTACCAAAATTACAAGTGCTCCCACAAATAGTGGTTTTAGGTAATCTGATCTGAACTGCTGGCTGGTTTATAACCTGTTTGATCACCTGGACCACTAAGTCTGATGTCTTCTGTGAAAAAGGGGCATTTGTCAAGTAAAAATGGCAAACATTCTCTGGTTATAGCTTCTCATACGTGAAGCTTTGCAGCTTTTCTCTCTTTTATATCTTTGTAAATTGCATATATGCAGGATTAAAACTGCTGGACCAGTCAAAACAAGTAATTTGAGGACTATGAGCTCTGGGTACATGTTGCAGACATAATCCTAACTATGACATCAGAAAAAAACTGTAAAAGTTAAAAATATTCTTCATTCATTCTTCCCTCTGGAACAAACCAATCTAGCCTCAAGATTCAACAGTGGAGATGGAAATGTGTCTACTCGAGAAACTAAGCCCTCACCTACAGTATTCATGTACGAGCGTTTAAGTCAGGGATCAGCTAGCTACATAAAAATGTAAATGAAATATTCTCTTATCCTCTAAGGCAGTTTTGTAATGATGAAATTAATGAAGCGAGTGACAGCATGCCTGTTAGGGAAAGTGGTTGGAAACTACAACCGATAACTGAAAGGTCATGCATTTGATCCCTGTGTGTCCTTGAGAAAAACATAGAGCCCCTAGCTACTCTGTCACATGGAATATGAATGTGCAGGTTGTGGAAAAGGACGTTAGGTAACTGATGCAGTCTGGGACAAGACAGCAGTGGCCATTTGGGCTCCAGAAGATGTTTCTAAACCTTGTAACTGTGATTTTTCAGGGGTGGAAGAGGTATTCAGTTCCTTTACACAAAACTCCACTATGAATAAAAGTCCTGCATCCAAAATCCAACTAAAATAAAGGTACGGCAGTATTATAAGAAAAATCTACGTAAGGTAGCCTATTCATAGAAAAAGTACGGTACTCATGTAGAACAATTGCCCCTGTGACTGATATATTTATATTAGATTATCAGATTAATACTGATGCATAAATAGGTATTTTACTGTTGTAACTGGAGCTATTTCTAACTACTTTTATACAGTTCTGTTTTAGTCCAGTGGTTCCCAACCTCCTGAGTCGGGCCCCTTCAAAGGGTCACAAGGTAAATCTGATGGGTCGAGGGGTCATGAGATGATTAATAAGATTTGTTGTGAAATATTTGATAGTTTGATCTCCTTGAGCCTGATACAATTGTTTATATACAACATACGACATCTGAAAGGTGAAAAGGAGCCCCAAATAAACCTTGCTTTTTTGTAAAGGAGCACACGTCGAAAAGGTTGAACACCACTGGTTTAATCCTTAACAATGCATTGCCTTTTATAAGCTTATTACTGTATATGGTATATGGTTTACATAATAGTATGAAAAGTAACTGTTAGAGTAAAAGAAGACACGGAAGCAACTCTCAAAGCAGGGATCTCTGGGGAGCCAGCTACCTCAGAGCGGAGTATCTGAGACTGGGCAGGGGGATGTCAAGGAGACCGTGTACAGGGATTGGGGCTCTCGAGGACTGGCTATCCGGTTGAGATGAGCACAGCTAAAGTAGTGTGGCAATAAAGTACAAACACTCCACTGTCAAAATGCATTGCGTCTCCAATGGAAACACAAACCGTTAAAATGTAGGCCTGACAAAACACAAGATTCTCTTCTGAGCTCAGGTTAGCTCAAGCCTGCACACAAGAGCCTGTCTACCTCAGAGCTTTGCAGGAGGTTTTGTGAGCTTTCGTGTAGTGAGGTCATAAAGCTACATGTTCCATAAACAATCAATAGAACATGCACTGATTGAATACTTGCGCAGTCCTCATGCTGTTTTTCTTTGTATGTGAGGGCATGTCATGTCAGATCTACCATTTCATATAAAGGTCACACGCAGGCACGTGCACACATAGACATCCAAAGGAGCTGATGCACCTGCCCTTTTTCTTCCTGATTTTTTATTTTTTTTTATTAATAAATATACCCTATACATATTCCTGCTAGCACACAGCTTCCCTGTCAAACAAATGTAGTTCTTGAATTAAAATAATCAAATTATCAGATCGGGAGATGACACACTCTCTCTCTCCCTCTCTCTCTCTCTCTCTCTCTCTCTCTCTCTCTCTCTCTCTCTCTCTCCCCCTCTCCATGATGCATCTCCTCACCGCACACACAGACACACAGAGAGAGGCAGACAGGCAGGCAGAGAGGCAGACAGCTCCTACCCCAGAAAGTTTTTCTTGTCTTGTGTGGAGGTGAGTGGTGATGAACAAAAGACTAAGCAGCCAGTGCCTCGTTTTACAGCTAATTAGACGAAAGACAAAACAAATAGTTAACTTCTGTCTTGCTAACATGCATGAGCTACTAGCTTCTGTAATAAGTTAGCTAAGGTTTAGCTGAGGCATCATGGCCCTACAGGCTAATGTACTGTGCTTAATGGAGACACCTCAGGTGAACAGCTACAGTAAAATATGTGTCTGATAACAATAACAATCGCCACATTGATATGCAAATTAGGCGTTGACGAATTAAAATGAGCTAATTTGCACACATTTGACAAGGCACTGCAGGTGAACAGCACACAATATAACTTGTTACCACAGAACTTCCCCAGTTAATGAGTTAAGGGTCTTTCCCCCTTAAAAGTTAGGTTTAAATATGTAGATGATTTTAGAAGAAATCTACAGATGCAGCCCAAAACAAATACCATCTAAATATGTATTTTGGAAGTTTCATTTCCATTAGAGTAAAAGAAGACATGGAGGCCAAATAGATCAAAATCTCTAAATTGACCACAACATGTAAAAAGTGTCCTGGATTAAACAGTAACTTCATCATTTGGACCGTAGGCTCCTCATTTTATAATAACAGGGTTAGATTTCTTTTCAGATTTTTCAAAAAGATTCTTTGAAGTGTTATTTATTCTAATAGCACTAAAAGATTTAAAATTAGTTATTGCCATATGCAAAATAAACAAAACTATGTCCCTCTCCTTGGTGCAGTCACTTATTCTAGATATATACTTGAAACTAATAGCATAGAAAACATGCACATTGTGGCAGAGTTTCCCTTGCTGTTTGTGATTAACCTGGTCAATACCAAAAAGTATCTGTGTGAACTGATCATTTTGTTGAGTATTTATTAAATAAGTGCTTAAGGGAAATAAGAAAAAATGGTAAGGTAGTCAGAGTTGTGTTAATATATTTAACATTTTGTTAACATTTAAAATAAATAATTATTTATTAACTATTAGGCCTTTTTTTTTCATGAGCTCCTGCCGCCAAAAATGTCTGTGCACGTCCCTGGTCACACAGATGCAATAAGGAAACCAGCTCATTCAGTAAAGCTACATCAGGGTGTCTATGTTGATGATTGCAGTCTTAGATCACAGAATTCAAGAATTAAGACAGATTTGGTCATGTTTACCACTTATACAGAAAAAATACAGAAACACACCATATAACAACTGTTATTCTGTCTGGTATGAGCACATAATCTCCCCCTCTCTCTCTGTGACTGTGTGTGCACACCCAGAGGTGAATGACTTAGAAACACTCTGTACATGAACGTCCTCTGCAGCTTACTCCCACAAAGTGCAGTAAGAGTTGCTGAATTTTCTTTTAAACCAGGTTGGCCACTGCACTGACTTGCAGCAGCGAAGTGAGGCCTCTGCATCCTACAGAATGTATTCAAGCTATATTTGTGCAGATTTGTGCAGATTATAGTCGCCTCAATTACAGTTTTTAATCATCTTAAACCACAGCTTCACATCCATATTAGTCAATTTGACTTGTAAATATCGACCATTTTCGATTTAATCAAAGGATCCAACTGCACTGATGATTAGCTGGGAGACAACAGATTTGAATCCTGCATACTAGAAGATAACGTGCTGACTGTCCATGGTGACTTGGCCTATTTTTCCGAGACTTGAGCAGACTCTTTACAATCTCAAAAAACAGTTTTCATGAGAAAGTTAGGATTATAGCCTTCATATCGTGTGTGTGTGTGTGTGTGTGTGTGTGTGTGTGTGTGTGTGTGTGTGTGTGTGTGTGTGTGTGTGTGTGTGTGTGTGTGTGTGTGTGTGTGTGGATAGCGTTATTGTGAGTTTATATGTCCTCTGCTGCTTTGTAATAAGACTTGTCATTAAGGAACATCAAAAGTATTTCTCTCACATGCACGCAGAAATCCATGAGTTCAGTAGCGAGTGAGACAGTGCGTTTTCAGCAGGAGATAGATGCTAATTATGCTAATGAATCCCAATTAAGCAAGGTCTCTATGGAGACAAATCTTCAAAGGTTTTGTCGGAGCACGCTGTCATATTGGTTAGAGGAGAATGTGCTCTTGGGGTATAGACTCCAAATCAAATAGCAGGTGGGCTTAAAATTACAGAAATGAGCAACAGAAAAGGGTGAAAGAGACAAAACGGAAAATGCATATACAAGAGCACAATGAATAAACATCACTCTTCCCCTTTCCAGGGTGGTCCATGATGATGCTCAGTTGCTCTTAAAATATGATCTGAAACCTTAACTGTACCCTCACACCTATAAAACATGTGCACTGAGGAAATAGACAATACCAATCAATAATGACAACAAATTCAAATGCATCCTCAATAATGTGAACACACGAGCGCTCACACACAAAAACCCACTCAAACAGACACTAATTATGAATCAGTAATAGTTCCCTGACGAGACATTAAACATCTGGATTAGATTTGCTAATCAGCTCATATACTCTGCTGGATGAAGATGTTGCAAGAGAGGTGATATTAACGCAAGAAACCGCCTCTACACAAATATGCACACACACACACACACACACACACACACACACACACACACACACACACACACACACACACACACACACACACACACACAAGACAAGGTTCATTACTCTAATGTATCCCCAGCTCCCAGTCTCCTGGGTATGTTTTATGTTCCTGCATGTTCACCAACTGTGTGTGTGTGTGTGTGTGTGTGTGTGTGTGTGTGTGTGTGTGTGTGTGTGTGTGTGTGTGTGTATGTGTGTGTGTGTGTGTTTGTGTGTGTGTGTGTGTGTGCGTGCGTGCGTGCATGTGGAGCAATGTAGCCTACAGTGACTACAAAACAAAAAATAGCTTCAGGTATTGGATCGGCCAACATTACACGCAAACAATGGGAATGTCATGAGAACCTAACAATCCTGCTGTTACAATCACAAGAGAACGCTGTTCAGAGAAGAAATATAAGAAATAAAGTTGAGCAGACAGATAGAAAGGATTGTTGTACTCTAAGTAAGTGAATGGAGAGATTTGGGTGAGGGGAGGATTTGTCTTGAAAAGGAGTCAAACAGATGATGGGGGGAGACTCTAAGCTGCCTGCTGCTCTAATACATCATTTGTACCGTTTCCCAGTCAGCTGAAAGTGAGGAGAGTCAAGTATGTCAGCCAACACACTTAACAGTAAAAACGATGTTCAGAATATGTGGTTTATCAGCCTTAAATTATAGATGGAGAGCTGAAGGAACATGAATAATAATTATGATAATAGAACAGAAAGACAATTAATAATACTCATAATAAATAAAGACAGTGATACTGCTGATGTCTGGGCTGCAAAACAGCGTGAGTAACATAGAGAGATGGTTGGATCGATTGCAAGGACAGATGTTAAAGTGGGAGGAAAAAACAGAGAAGTGAGAAGTGGAGGGTCAGACTAGTCATCCGCAGTCCGTCTGTGTCCTAATTGCTCCCATGGCTCAGCTTGTCAGAACTACAGCAGCAAAGTGAAGGACTCTGGCTGAGGACAGGGAGCACAATGTCCGCTCACTATCTTTTATCATTTTCAAGATAGGGACATGAAAGCCTGGCTTTTCCTTGGGCTCATGTCTCCTTTTCTATCAATCTGAAATTGACTGGCTATGAACCGAGCATGCTCTGTTGAGTCTAATCTGCCTAAAATGAATCATATCTGCACAGGGCTTCAATTAAAAGATTAAATTTTAATCCCAGTCTCAAAAGTAATGGCCACGATACCTGCTTCAAATCTGATCAACCCACACAACTACAGATGATGAAACGTGGTCTACAGTATATCTAAGCTATACTTTTGTAAACTATTAAAAATTTGATTGCCTCCATTTAGTGGTGTTTTAAAAAACAAAACAAAAATTCATTCAAGTAATTCCAACAGGTCATGGAAAAAAAATTATAAAATAATGTTTTAAAAAATGCCTTATCTTGCAATGTTAACAAATCTTTTGAATATTGCTAGATCAGCACCAGACACTAATTACTTTTTCCTCTGGCAATGGCCTAATTTTCCACCACATTTTATTGAAATATGCTCACAAGTTTTAGAGATATCCTGCTAGCTATCAAAACAAAAAGGCAAAGATGATAATTATGCTCACAGGCAGTTTCCAACCAGCCAATTATACCTAAAGCAACTGTGACTTGGTATGATCCTCTCACTAAGAATCTATTAAAACTGAATTGGACTACATGGCGGTGTGATAAAGAAAAACACAAGTATTTGCAAAACATCATGGACTGTTACTGTTAACCCTCCTATTCTGAGATGACTGACACAGAACATAAACAAATCAGGCTGCATATGAATACTGTATGTGTGCCAAGATGTTTAATGCTGTCAGACTGCAAGGACATCATTCAGGCTCAGAAATCCTTTTTAGCCTTAGCAACCCCTGACAACTGAGTTTATTAAGTTATTCTGTAAAAAAGAGTTTGGATGCAACAAAACAAGACAGGATGGTGAATCTTAGATGGATTTAGGATTATTTTTCAGTAATCACAAATTTGATTCTCTCTTTGACCTTTAGGATAAAATAGAAAGTGCAGAAATATTTGATTCAAGAGTTCCTCGTTTACTGAATGGCTAAGAGATGATTTATATGTACTGTGTATGTGTTCACATCTGCTAATAATGATAGGCAGACGGTGATTGAAATCTACTGTCCTTTGAGGTTCTGCTTGATATGGGATCTCTAACAACAAGTAGAGCAGAACAGAAGCCATCTGGACTTATAAATCATCCCAAATATCACTCACATAGCAGCGATGTCTGTCTCTGTTGTTTTCTGTCTGTCTGGTCCTGAAGATTGCGAGTTGTCTGTCTGTCCGGCCTGTCTAAGAGTCTGTCAGTTTACACAGGGGACCTTTTTACAGTGACAAATGACTCAGACTTTACTTGGCATTGGGATGGCAGGCTGACCTAACCAGGACTGTTTGTGGCTCAGTGGAGCGTTAAGACGCACATATGGCACCATCCAGCTGAATGCTGGTTTTTAGCCTGTTAACAGCATCCTCTTCCTTTCTGTTTTATACTGATAACTGATTCTTCTGCTCACATAAAGCCAATAAAACCATCATATTCAGCTGAGGCATAAACTGAACATCACAGCCTGAACCGATTCATAATTTAACAATGACAGTCAGCAACTCAAAGTGTGTGTACTTGAAGTGTGTGTGTGCAAGCCAAGGCTAGGGATCACATCTGGCTAGTTCATTTTATCAGAAGCCAATTTTGAACAATAAGATGTCTGAGAATATCTGCCAATAGGAACTGGCATGGTAATAACAGGAACTGTGAGTGAGTGTGTGTGTGTGTGTGTGTGTGTGTGTGTGTGTGTGTGTGTGTGTGTGTGTGTGTGTGTGTGTGTGTGTGTGTGTGTGTGTGTGTGTGTGTGTGTAAAATGCTTCCCAGAACTGAATTTGCTGCCACTAATTGTTGGCTTGTTATGACACGATAAAGAGGGAGAGAAAAAAATGGCAAACAAAAGTGCAAGCTGGACAGATGATGAAAGGAAGAGACATTTTATCAGAATACAGCATAGAAAATCTGCTCTGGATAGGATATAATAACATAATGTAATTCTGCTAAATAAAACATTACATTCATTATTAATTCCACTTGTTTTAATTTAAACAAATTGTATATCCAAATACAATACACATTTTCTATAGGCTCAGTCTGTCACTTAAAAAAAAAAACAATTCCAGTGCTGGTTCCATCCATGGTATCAGAATTTTGGATAGTCATCATGGAAACATTAATTGGTCGTGTGACAAGGGCTAGGGAAATTGGCAGAACAGGCTGTGACAGTACTCTGATATGGAAGGGCTGGGGAGGGGTGGGGGGGGCGGCGTTTGGGGCACCATGGGGTATCATATTTCCCTTCTAGCCCCGCCCCTATACATCAGGACACATTTTACGACCATTTATGACCAAGTACCTGAAAAACGTATACACTCCCATCAGCCTCAGCTTATTAGTGCCTTGTTTATAGCACTAATAAGCAAATCATAGCATGCTAACATGCTAAACATTATACCTGAAATTAATCAGCATTTTAGCATTGTTATTGTAAGCAAGTTAGCATGCTATCATTTGCTTATTAGTGCTATAAACAAAGCACTAATAAGCTGAGGCTGATGGGAGTGTATACATTTTTCAGGTTCAGCATTTAGCTCAAATATAGACTCACAGAGGCATTAAGTGGCTTTGAAAAAAATAAATCAGGGAATGGAAAGTGTACATTAAATTATTAATAAGTGGAAATCTGATAAACATTAATAGTATAATATTCAGAATGTTTTAAAAATACCATTTGCAGCACACAAATGTACTTAACTAGTTTATTGTTTATTTACTTCCTTAGAGGGACTCTGGTGCATAATCAGCAGCTCCATTTACCTCTCCACTTTCTATTACTGGGACCAATCTGACCTGTCTTTATTACAATTATTATTATTAGTGCCTAGATTTAGTAAACTTTGGTCATCAGTGTCTTCATGCAGCAGGAATCACAAGAACTTTTAGATGCATTGGGACATCAAATTCAAATGAAAATGTGTTGAAACAACTCAAACAATTAAATATGCAGTAGTTTGAAATTTATAGTTAAAAAAAATAGATGACCAGTGGGAGTTAATGCTTATACAAACACAGAATGATTTCAGTTTTCATAACACTTGCTGTACTCCAAGTGCAGCAGAGGAGTTTAGATGCTGTTGCTCCCACACCAGCAAAAATAAAGTATCTGCCCTCGTCTTCCCCTCCCTCTATGTTCTTCCTCCTTCAACAGCACATAAGGTTCAGAGTATAATAGTAATGCTGAAGGTAAATCATTGTTCCCCCATTGTTCACTTGAATGTATGTGTGTGTCTGTGTGTGGGTGTTTAACTGAAAGCAGACGACTGCTATAAACACATCCTGTAATGAGCGTGCTTTTAGTCATCCATACAAAACAAGGAAGACCAATACGTGGAATAGGAGGCTGTGCGAGGTTACGAAAAACAGCAGTAATTACCTCCAACCTGAAAAACAGTGGAGGTTTTCTGTGGAGGCGGCAGATTGCCGCAAAGCTTTTGTCAGAAGGCGAGGTGGAGGTAATAATGGGATAATTGTTTTGGCTGTCATGTGGTCACTGTCTGTGTGTGCATGATCAGGTTTGTGTTGGAGTGTCAGTCCCTGAGTGCATGTGGATTTAAGGTGTCTGTGTGTGTGAAGGTGAGAGCCAGCCAAGTACACCATGTTTTCTGGGTAGCAAGCGGGCCAGAAACCAAGCAGGACAACACAAATTAAATTTCCCTTTCATCAATCTTTACACCTGCATCTCTCAATCCCTGCCCTACTGTGCCAGACTAATCTTTTCCTCTCTTCCAAGTCCTGGTTTTCAGGGATGCTCTTCATGGCATTTTTTATCCATCAGAAAGTCTGCAGTTGAGCGTGGTGGCAAAAATGGAAGAGAAAGAGAATAGATGTTTTGCAGAAAAGGTCATAACCTGAATTTTTATATATATATATATAAAGAAAATACTGCAAATACCACAACACAGCAGCTTTCCTCTATCCTAATTTTCATCCCTCTCATTGGGTCCCAGGCCAATGCAATTTTGATATTTGAATATCAAAATTATACAGTATATATATATATATATATATATATATATATATATATATATATATATATATATATATATATATATATATATATATATATATATATATATATATTTGCCATTTGCACAAGGACATGCAGTATGTAAAAAATATCACACTAAATTAATTTTTTTTCTCCTAGAAATCACATATTTGGTCAATGATGATCTGGCAAGTCACACGAGAAATTAAATTAGTATCACTAAGAACTATAAACTCCACCACACATGTGAATAAATAAATTTTTAACTTAAAAAAAATAGATTATACCATACTATAATAAACATCAAATGAAGTAGTGTGTGGTGTTGGCCATACCGTATTATAACACAAAAAATATTTATTTATATTTAAAATCAATTGTGCCCAGTGGTTAATCCATCTTTATGTATTAACTTAGGTATTAATGTATCTTTAATTCTATGTGACTCAAGCTACAGGAGATGTTTCACAAGCATTATATATGTCAACAGACTGAACTCGGTCTTACCGAGACCTCTCCAGGTTCTGTTTAAACGACACGCAGCTTGTAGTCTTTATTTCAGATAGTTATGAGGGGGGAAATGTGCTCTCCTAGGTTTGTTAATGGAATAAAACAACTACAGGAATACACTGTATCTCAGGTCGGCTGGGAGTAATCAGGAAGACAGAGAAAGAGAGGGAGGGAGGAGAATAAAAGTAAGGCGGCAAGGGAAAGAACAAGAGTAGGGAAGAGGGAGGGGACTGGAGCACGGTAAGCTATGACACATGAACCCGCTCTGAAGGCAGGAAGAGAATGGATGAGAGAAGCAAAGAGAGACAGCAGGGGGGAGGTAGCTCTTGTGAGAATCAATTATTGCGTATATGCTCTTGTGCCCTTTTTCCACCAAATTATAACTGTTTTATATTATTGTTGCTTTATTCTTTAGGCAATAATGCATTGTGGATATTAACATGTCTGCCTTTTCCCCCCCAACTGCTCCTATTTCTGTCTCATTTCCTTGCAGAAGGATCACTCTGAAGCAGTTTAAATCAAAAAGGAAAAAAGCAATGCAGTGAGCAAAAACGTGTGAGAGGAAAGAAAGCAGCGTCAGGGAAGGAGAGAGAAGTGGAGAAAATGATAGAGAGTGGTAAGCAGGAGCGAGGCGGTGAGGGAGGGCAGATTAGAGAGCATTTTACACTCTGAGCTCTTTATCCATCAACACAATCTGCAAAGCTTTGAAGAGAGAAGAGATGTGCAAGCTTTTATCCAGAACTGTTTGCTCGGCACTGCACAGTATGCTGTGTGTGTTTGTTTGTGTGTGTGTGTGTGTGTGTGTGTTTGTGTGTGTGTGTGTGTGTGTGTGTGTGTGTGTGTGTGTGTGTGTGTGTGTGTGTGTGTGTGTGTGTGTGTGTGTGCAGAATCAGCTCTCAGTCAAGCAAAGCAAGCGGTTCAGCTGAGCACCCAAAACCAACCAACATCGCACAAAACCACACAGACTGAAATGCATTTCTACAGAAGCTGATGCAGAGTGGCAAGTCAGAGATGACATTAAAGTCTGCTGCAACATTTTGGAGCAACTCTGATGAGCAAGTTGGCTCAGCATTGCTACATGGCAATGTGGACATTTTTGACACTGTGTCCTGATCCCCTAAAAGATCTGCAGATGTATCATTGCACTTTTACTGTATAATATGTATATCAGGCTCATGATGGACTGTTTAAGAAATGATTAAAATCAATGAAGCAGAACTAGAGATGTTGTGTTTATGTTGTGTATTAAACCGTGGTGCTTATATTACCCACAATGCAACTTCACCGCTGACAGTTTGGTCAGGGCTTCAGGTGTGTTATGCTTGTAACAGCTCAATGTACCCTTTACTATTTAGCCTATTTGAAATGAATTCACTGCAAGCACTCTCTCCTCAAATATTTTTAAATGCAGACTTCTCATAAATGCTAATCGCTGTACAAGGTTGGGCGTTATGACAATATACACCATGAGATGACAGACATTAATCAACTGTAAGATATTCCTTATATACTGTATTTCAGGTTGTTTTAGGCCTTTGTGGGTAACATCAATGTAAAAAAAATAGGGATGCACCGAATATTCGGCTACCGAAAATTTTCGGCCGAAAATGGCCCAAAAGAGCATTATCGGTTGTGATGTTGTGATGACGCAAACAGAAACCGCGACCTGCACGTGTATCAGTACCCGATCCACCTGCAAAGCGTCTCCTAAGCAAAGAGGTTGAGACGGACCACGGAGTGAAAACAATGAAAAGTACGCTCTTAGAGTCCGTCAGCACACGTTTCAGTGAGATCTGTTCGGATCCTCTGCACTTCATCGCGACTGTACTTGATCCGCGTTATAAAGACCATTACTTGGATGCGGAAATAAAGCAGGGCGCACGAGAAATGATCCAGGCCGCGATGGATGCGGAGAACCCGCGTGGAGACGGAGACGGAGCGCGCCGCAGCGCGCGGGCAGGAGGAGATCAGAGCGCCAGAAAAAAAGACTCGTCTCTCTGCACCAGATGAGGGGCATGCACCCTCGTTGTCTGATATGTTCGGTGAAATCCTGCAAGAAAGTGCCTCAAATAATAAGAATAATAACAATAGGTAAGCTATTCTGTTCTTAGGCTACTATATACTGTATGTGACTATCAGATTGTAGCCATTTTTCTGCTAGATATTTTTTTAATTAAACTTTAATTTTAATTTATACAATTGCAATGCCTTGATTTTAGTAAAGTTAGTACACAGTCATAGCCATAAATGCAATGGTACTAATAATTGGCATAATTTCTTTCGGTGTTTCGGTTTTCGGTCTTGATTTCCTCTTTTTCGGTTTCGGCCAAGAATTTTCATTTCGGTGCATCCCTATAAAAAAAAAAGTACCTCAAGTGTTCAGGTATTAAATTCATTCTATTAGTCAAAAACATAGTATGTAGGCCTATAAAACATTTCTCATCTTACATTTCTTATCATAATACTGTATCCATATTGTGATTCAACCCTAAAAAAGGTATATTCGTACTGTGGCAGAAGACACACACACACTCCTATCCCAGCTCAACCTTTCTGATGTCAAATATGGCTCATAAAAGGATGGAGAGCTCCTTCCCCTTTATATATATATGAAATTAATAAGGGACTGCAGGACTTCATGGACAAAACAGATTCACAACAAAACAGAGGTTTCTCTAGATAGAGGATTCCTGACATGTTTGTCCACCGATGCTGCCATTTCCAAAACACCAAGCTCATTGCATCGCTTTGGAGTGCCGTGGAGGCCCAAGTGAGTCGGTTTTCTGCTTAACACTGGCTGCATGCTCTGACACAGCTTCAGTGTAGCAGTGTGTGAATATACTGTAGCGTGTTCACTGCCTCTTTTGATGCCTGAGATCTCATTCTGTTATCCTCCGCTTTTAAAGGACGTTTCAGGCCAGTTTTACACCTTTCTTTTACACAGACACCTACACTTAGACATTTGCACACCTCTGCTTGCGCACTTTCTCTCCTCTCTCTCTCTCTCTCTCAGTCAGGGTTGCCATGGAGGGAGGTTTTCTTTGCTGCCATGACAACATGAGTTCTCTTTGGACTCCCTTAACGACAGAAGAATGGAACAGACAGTGCCTGGGTGATGTAGATGTTTTGGGACTGGTAGCTTAGTGATCCATACACACAGCATAAGTCACCTGTCCTAATATTTGCCAGGCAAGAGGAGTGATGGAATAAGTACGCAGCTCCTTTACTTAAGTAAAAGTAGGAATACAACAACGTAAAAAATACAATCTAAAAGTCCTGTGTTCACAATTATATTTAGCCTACGCGAGTAAAACTACTACTTCCTGTCCTGCATGAGATGATAATATAATTACCAATTCTTCCATATTTTTTTTTGTCCGCAGCTCTGCTTGCATCTCTAGTTCCTTGGTATTTACATAGCAACCTGTCTGAGTCGATTACAGGTGTATTTCTAAAACCAAACTCAGTTCAACGTAGTCGCATTTAATTTTTGGAAACCGAGGGGGAAAATGTCCAATGAATGAATATCCTGCTTCCAATTAGAGTCAAATATTACCTGAACCCACAATGTTGTACTTGGATGCCTATTATACTTTTGAGTCACAGACCAAGTACAGTAGGAAAGCACTGATCCAAACAATTTCTCTTCTGATATCAGCCGATACCAGAGCTGAATGAATGCAACTGATGCAGAAACACAATTTTTTTTTTATGTTGACATTGACAAAGAAACTGTATTTACATCATAGCCAATCCCCCATCCCCTTAATAAGGTCAGGATCAGTGCAGATCCAGATCCAGCAAATTGGATCTCATTTATTTTTACCTTAAGTCTCTCAGACACCCCGTCAGTAAAGCTGATGTTGAACTCCTCCACCTTGGGAACCTTCAGCCTCTTCTTCTCTGTCTGGTACTCCGTGCGAGTTTTTACCACCACCTGGAGGAGGGAGATAAACCGTTAAAGCAGTTAAATACTCAGGGAGGCTGAAGGCAATGAAGGGTGGATGGATGTTATTGTAGGAGGACATTTTTGAAAAGTCAACACAAAGGTCTTACTGTACACTTCACATTAAAAGGGTGTCAGAAAACAAGATGCAGAAGCACATAAATAAGACACATGAGATGATCGCTGCACTCCAGACACAATGCCAAGGTGCAAGAAGGCCGGAAAAAAAATCTGATGTTGTATGTTGTCTAGAGTTTACTAGAGGCATAGGATTTAAAAGACAAAGTTTAGAAGATGTCTTCTGTCATTATCTTGGACATAAAGACTTATTTAGTGCATTAGTTTTTAGATTTACAGATACTCAATTTTGTATTGTTTAGATTAGGGCTGGGCGATATGGAGAAAATCAGATATCACGAAATTTCTGACCAAATACCTTGATATCGATATTGCGGCGATATTCTAGGGCTGACAATTGGTGCTTTAACAAAATATCTTCACACTTAGATTTTAGATAAATAATCATCAGTAATGTGGACATAATGTCTAAGTGGGGAAAAGGCAAATAATAGAACAGCTAGAACAGTCTGGTAAGTTCAGAAAAGTACATCACTTTACTGTAATGCAGCCTTTAAAACCAGGAAACGACACCACTTATGTCATATCACGATATTACGATATCCAAAATCTAAGACGATATCTAGTCTCATATCACGATATCGATATAATATCGATATATTGCCCAGCCCTAGTTTAGATATGGAATAAAAATGTGGTTCCTCGAAATACTGGATGTGCATAATGTAGCTGTATGGGAACAAAGGAAAAGATATGACACTGATAGGACATCAGGAGGTCATGAAATGCATAAGCTGCTGTTAGATATACCAATATACTGGATCTGGAAAAAATAAAAGACACAGATAACAATAGCACAACTGTCAATAGAAAGTAAAAATGTAGTATATTGTAATAGCAGTGAATTCCTGGACCTTTTATTTTGGCATAGGTATTAGACCTCGGCTTCAGAATGTACATGACACCCAACGCTCAACAGAGCTAAAAACCATCCTACAGGAAACACTGGTGCCAGGCATCTGGTAGAGATCGACTGTGTGCTAATGATGTCTAGTGCCTAGAATCCAAGACCCCAATCTAAAGGGAAAACATTGTGCTTTGTGCCGGCAGTTAGATGGAAAAAAAAAAAGAGCCAGGCTGCCCCAGTACTGTCAGTGTAACACTCCTCAAGCAAACAGGTTTAAAGGGGTGAGATGGGCACAGGGAGAAGAGACAGAGTGCAACTCCCAAACTCTTAGATTTGTCTACTTATCAACTTTCACTTGTGTTGAGGTAGGTACTGGTTCAAAAACTGTGGGTAGGGAAAGTGGATGGGATTCCTCCATCAATTCAGCAACTACAGAGGTTCCCTTGACCAATGTGTCAAACTCCATTTCCATTCCATCAACGATGATTCTGTGTTTTAACAAAACATGCCTTTTTTGAGATAGCATCAGTTGTTTCAGCAAATACTAAAAAACATGTTTATGTACAAAAGTGGCAAAGCTCTAGCCTGGAAATCCAGACCCAAATCCGAAAGATTAAGGGTCTGGCATTAAGTAATGAAAATGGCCCAACTTGAGGGGCGGCACCAAGCATGCATTTGAAAATCTCACTGCACGCAATTGGATAACACTACGACCAATCACAACAATACACGGGGTCACGTATCCAGAACCCCATACACTTAGCTACCAGCGGAGCTAACTGGTAGATTAAACTGTCGTCATCTGTTTAGCTCGCCTCTGGCCCGCCAATATCAGATACACCGATGTGATTGGTGCAGCTCGGCTACAAGGGTATAGTTAATGAGCATCGTTACTCAATGCCAGAGTGACTCGCTGAGCAAATTCAAATTGTGCTCTCGCGAGAACTCTGGATTTCCAGGGTAGCAAAGCTCTCTGGCTGCAGTAGGAGTCATGACTCCTGTCTGTCAAGAGCAAAGGACAAAGTCTGGGTGGACAAACGGGTCGACAAAAGGTTGGACTTCAACACGGGAGATTTGTATCCCCTTTCTGACACGAATGTTTATAATAGGGAGTTTAGGTTATAATTAACCTTAGTTTTCTCTTTCTCAGCAATTAACTTGATCAGTACAATGTTATCATTAACAATGGGAATAATGGTCAAAAAATAAGAACCAGGTTTTGATAAACCGGAATTATCCTTTTCTTTTTCTGTTCATTGGCCACCAGTCCAAGACACCAGGTGGACTCTATATGCATGCACTCATATAGTATCACCTAAATAATTTCTTCACAATTTTGCTTGAAAATTAACTTACATCCTTCTTGCATGCACTCCTTACATACACTTTTTCTAATTCTGATGCAACACTCATATAAAACTCAAACTATGCATATATTGTGACCAATTGTCCTGTTTAACACATAACGTGATTGATGAACTAGCTAGCATGACATACAGCACAATTATGTACTTACTTCAACAATAGAATAAATAATAAATCAGGAGTTTTTCCATATCTAACATTGAATATCTCGGTTATCCTCTCAACATTGAATTGTAAAAATCCTAATTCTTAAAGGTCCAATGTGTAGGAATTTCTCCTATGTACCATTGAGATCATATATCACAATCAACTCTCTCGCACCACGCAATTCAAAGTACATATTACAGCTACGGTATCCTTCAAGCTTCAAAAAGCCAGTCTCTTAATCTTTTCAATGTCTTTTTTCTTTTTCTGGGTGAAGAAGAAGACTACTGTTCCTGAAATTTGGATTTTGAATACGTGTTGTCTTTCATGTTTCCTTCTTCAAACTTGCAATACCCATTAGCAGCATTAGCAGCACCTGTGAGTTTATCATGTGACAGCAAAAATGTGAAAGGCGGAGCAGTATGTCCTGTATGTCCCTTACCGGCTAACGTATTTCAAGATGCCGCATGAATATGAAGCGTCTACCCAAGTTCATGCAAATGTAAATGTAAAATTTCAAGCCAAAAGGAATACTTGGAATTGATGGTGGAGGTAAATATTCGTGAAAAGGACAAGTTTGTGAACAGGCAACACAGATTTTAATAATGAACAACTAAACACGTTACACACTGGACCTTTAATCCTATAAAACTTAATTAACTTGTCTTCTCAGCTTTAGCATAATTTTTTCATCTTTTGCGGCACTGACTTAATTGAACAAAAGAATCGCTTTTTACCAAGTTTCACTTCATCACTGCACCTACAAAAGAGAAAAGGTGTCGCTACTGTTTTGTGCATTCACTAAATATTAATGTGCAAAAGAGGACGGGGCAGATAGAGAGAAGGTGTACAAATGACAAGGCGGAAAAGAGGTGGAAGAAGAGAAAGAGAACAATGTCTCAGTGTCCTTGTGGCTAATTGCGCTGCTTCTGAGTGGCTCTCCTTCACTTCGAGACAAAGCCAGAAACTGCTGTGCTCACAAACGGGCTCCACTATCTGAATAACAAAGCTGTCAGTTGGCTCTAGAAAGCCTTTATCTAAGAGTTGAAGGCCGCAGTAGGTGCACTGAAAACATGCATTGGACCCCTGAGGCTCTGAAGCCTCGTGGCTTTCAGCGCAGCAACACCAAACACCACAGTCCTAACTAATGTCTCAATTTTGCCTAAACTTTCTCTTTCTCTGACCCATTTCACAACAGCCTGCTCAGGGCCTCCAGGTTCAAACACAGCAGCGCTTGATGTTACTTCATTACTCTCTCCCCTCCTGTACCTCTCCTTTTTATTTCACATTACCTAATGACGTGGCTATCAGTCAATGTTGCCTCATTTACACAGCCCTTAAGCTATCAGCAGCAGCTAGGAATCTACTGAACATAGTGCTACCTTCTCTGATTAGAAAGGTCCAACTACTCTGTGGGAAACCATAAATGTATGAACAATAAAATCTCGTTTAACAAACCTTGATGTAAAAAAAAAACATAACATGAACGAATGCAGCCATTAACAGTGGTGATATGATGACTGAAAATGTAATTACAACTTGCTTACTTATGATTCCACAGAGGTAGCAGCTCATTTTTCATTTGTGATTTCTCTTGATAATTCATTTATGTGTAGTTTATATTTTAGCCAGTGGCTTTTAAGGATGGCAATGTTGGTCAGTCGGGTGAAATATCTTATTAAGTGTTATTAAGAAAATCATCCAAGTACCAAAATCCCAATGCCCTGACTTTTCCTCTGGCACTACACCAGCAGATTGACAACTATGGGATGGATTTCAATTAAATTTGGCAAAGACATTCATATTCCCCACAGGATGAATTGGGTTGGACTCTATAACACAGCCTGCGATTTATTGTGTAATTTTCTCAACTATATATACAGCACTTCTTTTGTTGGGGCAAGCTTACCTAATAATTGCAATGAGCAAAGGGCAAAAGCATTTGTTTTTAGTGCACTCTGTGTAGTGAAATAACTGCTGCCACACAGGATGTTTTTGAAGTCAGCAGGATGTGACATACTGTATGTTTATTTTAAAAATCACATCATGGCTTTTTATGGTTTTCGTTTTATATTTGAGTGAATTAACGAGAGAATGAAAGACACACAAAGAAGTAGAGAAAAGTACATTTCAGAAAAGGCAGTTTTAGCTCATCAAACAGCGACTCTCTCTCTCTTTCTCTCACACACACACTTTCTCACTCTGTCTCTCTCTCTCTCTCACTCTCTCTCTCTTGCTCTGTCTCTCTCCATCCTTCTGTCTCCAATCACAGTATTTTTTTTAGATTTGATTTTTCCTGTGGAAGAGCTTTCAAAAAATGTCTTTACTCCCCATCTTCTCCAGAATGTTATTCCTCAGATCTGTTATCACTATGATTGCTGTTTCATGTCTCATCCCCAAAGACTGAGCTGCGGAAGAGTTGGTCTTTGGTGAGGTTTCAGTGCGGAAGGCAGCTGCAGATATTTTTTTTTATTGACATGTTTGTTTTTGTCTTTTCTTGTGAATAAAACAATGAATGAAATTCATATAAAATTCAGAAGGGACACCAATGCATACATGAAATAAAATAAGATATGCTCTATTTGGAATCCTGTTCTTACATGTTAGAAACATAAAATACAGGTTTTCTAAATGCTCAACTATGTCCATCAACTAGTCGCTACCTGTGTCTGTCCACCATTTGGTGCTGGCCTGATGGCGTAGAGCAAGTTTTTAGTGCTTTTAGAACTGCAGAGTTAGGTGATAATGCTTTGTGGGTTTGTCACTACAAGCAACACTTTTTTTTACATACATGTAGTGATTTGATCTGTTCATATGAAAATATTTATAGCAGCTTAAAAATGAAAAGCTACAAAATAAATCATCGGGCTCTCTCCTGAAAGCCAGTGTTGGTCATTTAGAATAAGCCCTGCTGGTTCTCTTCACCCAGGTAAGTAAGAGCAGTTATTTGCATTCCTCTGGCATCCGAGGTGTAAATCGACTTCTGTCTACACAGCTAGAATAAAAACCAGCAGAGCAGCAGGACTGAAAACCAGTGGTCCAACCAACAGGCAGCACTGTTGGATTAACCAGTATATACAGTACAAGAGTATGAAATAAAGCAAGAATGACTATTGAAGGCACAAGATGCATGTTGTTTTTCGTTACTTTTCATTACCTCCGCCAGGGAGGTTATGTTTTCTTTTCGGTTTGTCTGTTGGTTGGTTTGTTTGCTGGTTTGTCTGTTACTTTGTCTGTCAGCAGGATTACGGAACTTTAGATTTAATGGTTAAATACAAAATGTAAAATGAATCTAAAAAAAAAAAAAAAGCTTTACATTACCTGTTACAAAGCCTGACATTTAATTCACCAAAGCTAACAGGCTCTATTAGTGTGCAGGCTTTCTTTTTCATTAACATATTGAGTCATTAATATTTGGTTGCATTCAAAAGTCACAGCCTCTTTGCACAGCCAGCCAGATACATTTACAAATCGCTTATGTATAATTCGTGATCATTTGTCAAATTAAACTTGGATGCTGGCACATCTGGTTACAAGGCCTTACATCATCACAGCACGTAAGAAATCATTCATCGATCTATTGCTGATTTAACATTGCTGACTGAGCATTCCTGCTCCCAGGAATTCCTCCCTAATTCATGAGGATGAGAACACAAAGGCGTAAAGGATGAATGAGACTTAAAAGCTGCTCCAAAGGAACTGAGGAGAGAAACAAGAAAAGGATGAGGGTGTGTAAGGGGACATGTTGGACAGTAAAAGAGAATGGTTATAAGTCTGTGAAAGCCTTTGAAGCAGGTCTCTGTACTTCAGCTTTGTTCTCAAAAACAAAAACAAGCAGAAAGAAAATCTCTGTCTGTCTGTGAGTCTCTCCACCCTCCTCTGTTTTTTTTGTTTGTTTTTTCAAACCAGCAATCCAATCAAGATATTGGTGACCCATTGGTAGCTGTGACGTTGTCCATGCCCAGATGGAATCAAATCTATTACCTCTCTAATGCCTCAGCCTCTGCAGGCCACATGTGTGGGTGTGTGCGTCCGTTCGGTATGAACTTAACTGTGACTGCACATCGCCCCTGCAAATATCCGCGGGTAACCCTGTACTCGGGGAGGTCACATAGTCATCAGGCAAGATCAGGGTGAAAACAGCTGGGGTTGTATTTGTAAAGCTGCTCAGAATCGCGCACTGCTGATCTGGGGTACTAGTCAGGTCACAATAAATCTGGCTTTACTTATAAAGGACAGAGATAACAAAACTGGTCACAGGTCAGATTCTGAAAGGCTGATAAAAGCTGATTAAAAATCAACTCTTTCTGGGCGGGGCAGGTGGCAAAAACAACAACCTTACGAGAATATAGTGATTTTCATCACAAAGATATTATTGGTGTACCATATTTTTAGTGATACAAATCCACACAAAGGGTATGGCTTCCTACAAGACTGCCATTGTCCTTTAAACGTACAATATGTAATTTTCTGCCGCTAGGGGTCTCTCAATCAAAACAATGGATGTAAACACGGACTTTTGATGACGTTGTGTAGTGGCATTATGGGAGTTAGTTTAATACAATTGCCGATTAAAATAGATCTGTTTACAGTTTTATCCTTGTTACGTTTAGTAAGGTCTATTCATGTCATTATGATAAAATAGCTGCAGTTTCCCCCACATAATTACGTTTTCTTGATTTGATTTGTATTGGTAGCTAACGTTAGCTAGCTAGTTGACCAGACAAAATGATACTGTGTGGCAGAAAGCAAGCTGTATAACAGTTACTAAGTGTTATTCTTTCTGTGAGATTGTATGATTTGCGATTACTCTGAACGTATCATCTGAAACGGACCGTGTCATTAAAATAAAATAACAGATTTCTCTGGGTTAACATAGGTATAGTAATTTTTAGACATTTTAATACAGAAATGTTACATATTGTACCTTTAAGTGGCTATAATAAATATTAAAAAACAATGTGACAAAATGGTAGGTTAGAGTTCACAACTTCTTTCCACTTCCCCAAGTGGCCCCAAAAAAAAATAGTTTAAGTTTTAAATTTAAAGCAGGATTACAAAGTGATACTGAAAACTGGCCCCAAAAAGACAATAACAGTGCAGAATACCCATTGCATTAACAATGATAGCCATCATCAACACCTCCCATGCTCTGATGTCTAATTACAGATTTCATTATTATTTCTCTTGCCCTCTGTTGCGTTCATGCATCACCTGCCAGGAAGACAAATTCTTGCACAGCTGGAGACAAATTCAAAGATTTACAGTAACAGCAAATTGACCTTTACAAGTCCCACACAATCTCATATAAAAACAACCCATAATTTGTTTTACATGGATTTGTGTGGGAGTTGTACAGTCAATTTGTATTTTTAGCATTTATTAATGCCTGTAAGTGTGGACAACTTAAACCAGCTTATTCAGCGGCTGAACTGACAATTTCTTTAGTTATGTAAGCAAGTGAGCAGCATACAAAATCTGCATCAGCTGTCAGCAAAGTGTGTCCAAAAGCAACAAGCAATAGCAATCTTTGTGTGTGCGTTTCCCGAAGGCATGTAAAAATCCACTGATCAACAAACAGCGAGCCTTCTTCTCTGACCACTTTTCCTTTCAAATGTCAATGACAATAACTCGCTGGTATATCGCAGGAGCTCATACTCCACTCAGCTTATTCTCTCTGTCTCTCTACCTGTTCAGGAAATCAGTAAAATACACTTGAGTAATCACACAGTATACAGCAATGTATATGTGTGTGTGTGTGTGTGTGTGTGTGTGTGTGTGTGTGTGTGTGTGTGTGTGTGTGTGTGTGTGTGTGTGTGTGTGTGTGTGTGTGCGCTATGGCGGCAGCTTCAGCTACAGTACATAGCAATGTTCTCGAGTCTAGTGGGACTGATTTAATCATAAATGTCTGACAGCTTTATGAATGTCATGTTAGGAACTGGAGGCTGCTAACAGAAACAACTTGCCACTCACACACAAACATGCTCACATGCATGCATTGTGCACACACACACAGGAAGGCAAGCATGCCAGCGTGTGTGTTCTGCGTGTGTGTTTGTAAGAGTGCAGTGAATGACAAGACAGTTAACAGGTATATCAAATGAAACAAGATTGTGCCTCCCTCAGCAGAATACTCAGTGAGGGTTCCGGCTGTTCTGTCTGCAGCAGCATAAATGGCCATCCAATTTTGGGTTTTTAGCGAATCCTCGACAATAAAACCACTTGAAGAGATTCATCTCAAAATTTTCATGATTTTTAAAGGCCAGGCAGATAACTTGGGTCCATATTTCTTGGACCTTGTACACATTGCTGTAAAAGGCTTTTGCCCTCATAAATTTGCTGCATTTTCAAGGACCCACAAATATATGTAATGCTTTACCTTTTTTCCCAGGGATCGCTCCAAAGTGTTTTATTGAAGGAGAGAAAGCCTTTCTCTTTCTCGCTCGTTTTTTATGATAGAATGGGCAGATGTTGTTTAAAAAAACTGATGTAGGACTGCAACTTCTACTACGTTTTCATTTCAATACATCTGTAAAAACATGGTTTTGATGAGGCAACTGATCATTGTCTATAATGTGTAAGAAATTCATTCGAAAAATGACAATTTTGTCAGAGCAACAATCCAAAACACAAATATATTTAAAGAAACCCCCTCATGTCTATATCTGATAAATAAGTACAATAGCTGGAGCCGGGAGCAGTTAGCTTAGCTTAGCATAAAGACTGTAAGCAGGTTGAAATGGCCATCCAACAGTTCTTATGTGTCCAATGAAACTACAGATAATGCTGACTATTAACAAAGTATAACTAAAGGCTTGAAGAGTCAATAGCATTTCCATTGAGTGTTGTGTTTTCCATCCATCCAAAGATGCACTATATGGTTTCCTCTGTATCAACACTGACTAAATATATTGTAAACAAGCTTAGTAATAGTGGTTGATTTCTCAGTACCTGCCCAAGATCTCCCTCTCATTCTCAGTGTTTTGGTTTATTTTGTAAAAATAAAAATAAGTTTGATGAAATCTTAATAACAGAGGTAAAAAATATTGTCCTACTTTGTAATCTGCAAGTGCCTTTATCATTTCAAGTGTTAATTGTAAAAAGTTATTTTTGTTTGCTATGACTGTCCTTTGAGAGTCCAGCTTGAAGCCTTATTTGGAAGAATGTATTGGTTCGAATAATGTTGTTTGTCAATAATCCTTCTGACATCTAATAAGGTGAGTTAATAAATCACGTCAGAGATCATTTCATCTTGGTGTCCTGTAGGTAATTGATCAGTAGTTTAGGGTAGAATTATGGGTTCATATAGCTGCAAAATGAAATCATCACAATGTAACCATGGTCTTAAAACGAGCCAAACACTATAACACGACTGATGCGTAATAGAACGTTCATATGAGCATGCCTGTTGTCTAATTCCATTCATTTTTATAATTTGCAATCAGGTCAGCTCTCTGTCCCGACCCCATAGAAACACCAATCAGACTCTCCACTTTGCGCTGCCACCATGGTAACTGGATTAACGAGCTGCGGTGCAGTTACTATGGGATGTCGAGATGATAAATGACAGTCTGTCTGGCACCAAATCTGTCTCCTAATCTCAGCTGGAAAACAAAGGACACGGCTGGGTATGAATTTGTGAATGAATGAAAGGGGTGGGTGTGTGACTGGGTGTGTGTATATATGTCTGTGTTTTTTTTTTTTTGGGGTGGGGGTTATGAGGACAGGTCAACAACATTGACTTAGTAGAAACATGCACAAACAAGCAGGAAACTCTCTTTTTCACAGACTCCCACAAACACAACCAGGCTTTAGTCTCTCACCTTGTCAGGTGCTTGGCTCTGGAGACTGCCGACATCCAGTGGAGTGATGAGAGGCACATTCTGAAAGCCGTCCTCCACGCTCACAGGTTTGGCCCCTTTGTCTTGAAGATTACTCCCCAGTTTCACCATCTTTCACCGCCCTTATATATATTCCCTTTATTTCCCTGAAGACTGCTCCTGAATAGAGGAGGTGTTGAGAAAAGATGGGTTTTACCTCAGCCTTTCAGGTCAATGAAAGCTGGCAGACACAGGCTATTTGATGGAGAAGATTCTAGTGTAACAGGAGATTAAATATTGAGATTTTAACTTTATTATAGCATTCTTTAAAGCACACACTACATAGCCTACGGGTAAATGTTATCAAATGTTTTGTTAAGCGGAATCAAATTCGGGGCATGCGATTAATTTGTGAACGATAAGAGCAGCAAAACACTCCCAAAAAAAAAGCACATTTGTTTGCAATGTAAACGTATCTCGGACTTTATTTAGCAGAAACCAGAAAGAAAAACAAACCTACGTCTATATCATCTTCTCCACCTTTCTCCATCACAAAAAAAGCAGTAAAAACAGTAACTTACAGCTGACCGTCCTTGTGTGTCCGTCTCCTGTGTGCTGCGGCAGTGTTTGTGTCTGACAGAGGCGGAGGGGAGCACGGATGAGGAGCAGGTGAGGCTGGAGGCTGCTCTGCGGTGTCGCTGCTGCTGAGGATGCGGGAAAGCAACGCTGCACCGCCGGAGACAAGCTGGATGTCTGGCGGCAGATTTCCTACCAGCAGGCAGCCCAACCCCCTAATCCAAACACAGCCTCCTCTTCGCCGCGCTGCTACACCCCAGCCGCTGGAGCTGCCACTAGGGGGATTTTTTTTTTTTTTCCGGCAGTCTCGTTTGTTTGACTAAAGTGGAATCCGAATTAATGTTGCCTTTCTGGGATGCTCGTAAACTCCTGTCTCCTGTAGCCTACCTGAGCTGACAAGGTGGAAGCATATCCACTGCATTTATGTCTAGTCTACATAACAATTAAAGCATTTAGGCTGTAGCCTGGTAAATTATTGTGTCACGGTATAGGCTACGTTGCAAAAGTACTTTTATTTCTGTTTTATTTTGACACATGAATTAGAGAAGTTGATGTTCTATTATGAATAGCCCAAATATGTGCATGTATCCTAGCCTGTGACAGCTCAAAGTTAGCCAGAATTCAATTAGAGAACAGTCAACTTCAGCATAATTCTTAAAAATGACCTACAATTAGGCTACTTTATTCCCAAACAATAAGGTTAATGATTCAGAATCGATTAACTGTGCCTTTTTAAACATAGATCCCAATGTATCAGTAGGCCTAATCACAGAAATTCCATGTGAAGGGAGAAAACGAAATCCTAGGATAATAGATTAGTCAATATTTCCCACAGTATATGAAAGCAGATGAAAACCACGTGGAACTCATATGTGTTCTTTGGTCATAAAGCGCCACCTGGTGGTTAAAGGAGTGACACACAGTCAAGTTTTAGGGAATCTAAAAACCTAAATCAATAATCCGACTAACAGTACACCACTTGTTTGTGTGGAAACAGATATGCTTCATTAAGATTAATTGGTTCTCTGTAGTAATTATAGTGGTTAGGCAGATTTGTCTGATAAATAAATCAATCAATAATTTATAAAAGCAAATAAGACATGCTCAAATAATCAAAAACGCAAGTAAATGCAACATTACAAAAAAGATAATTTCAAAAAAAGATAATTTCAAAAAAAGATATTTCCGAAAGAAAATCCCTTCTTTCTCTATCTCTGTCCCATGACCCTATTTTTCAAAAAAGTAGTCCTTCAGGATCTGTGACATATTACACCCTAGATTCTCCTCGTTTGTCCTGTAACCTATAAGGACATAATGACATAAACTACATTGTCAACTAGAAAATGCTTCTGAATGCTGAAAAGCTAAACTGCTAAAGCTAAACTGGATTGCTGGCATAATTGCGTAAGAAGTGAGAACAGTTGGAAAAGTGTGAATGGTTTAAATTTGTACAAATTTCATTAAAATGTTAAATGATAGTGAATGAAGTTTTTTAAAGAAAAGTCATAGTATACCATGCTGAAAAGTCGTAGTATAGGTTTGTCAAAAAAAGTGATAAAAAGTCACAGTATAGTTTATCGGAAAAAAAGTAATAAAAAGTGATAAAAAAGTCCAATTGTACGTCGGAAAAATTTATAAAAAAGTGATAGTATACTATGCTGAAAAAAGTGATTAAAAAGTAATTGTATGTTGAAAAAAAGTCATAGTACAGCATTTCGTAAAAGGCCATCAAAAAGAATTAGAATGGTATGTTGAAAAAGTCATTGTATAGTATGACGAAAAAAGTCATAAAAAAGTCATAGCATAGTCTGTCAAAAAGTGATTAAAAAAAGTAGCTCACCTGGTAGAGTGTGTACCCTGTGTGCAGAGGCTCAGTCCTTGTTATGGTATATTATGTCGAGAAAAGTCCTAGTCATAGTAGTCATAGTATAGTATATACTATACTATGACTTTAGGACTTTTCTCTTAGGTCGGAAAAACTCGTAGTATAGCATATCTAAAAAAGTGATAAAAAGTCATAGTTTAGTATTTTTAAAAAGTGCTAAAAAGTCATAGTATAGTACTGTATGTCCAAAAAAGTAATTATAAAGTCATAATATAGTATATAGAAAAATATAATAGTATAGTATGCCCAAAAAAGTCTTAGTATAGTATTTAAAAAATAGTCATATTATAGTATGTTGAAACAAGTGATAAAAGGTAATTGCATTGTATGTCAAAAAAGGTCTAGCCTGGACTGGGAATCAAACCTGAGTCAAAGTCTGCAGTGATTACATTCTGGTTGTCTGTTGGAGCTACTGTTCTATCAGCTAATTTATGTTGAAAACAGTCATAGTATAGTATGTCAAAAAAAAGTCATAAAAAAGTCACAGTATTGCATTTCGAAAAAACATGAAAAGTGCCAAGCTGGACTGGGAATCAAACCTGGGTCAGAGTATGCAACTACCTGTTGGAGCTGTACTAACCACTAGGCCACTGTGCCACAAAATAATTTATGTTGAAAACAGTGATAGCATAAAAAAGTCCAAAAGATGTATTAAAACAAGTCATAGTGTAGTATGACGAAAAAAGTCATAGTAAAGAATGTTACAAAAAAATCACAGTATAGTATATCGAAAAATGTGATAACAAAGTCATATATAGTATGTTGGAAAAAAGTGATAAACATATGGTATAGTACGTCAAAATAATTGATTAAAAAAAGTCATAGTGTAGTATGTCGAAAAACAAGTCACAGTATAGAATGTTAAAAAAAAAATCATAGTATAGTATACGGAAAACAAGTCATAAAAAAGTCATAATATTGTATGTCGAAAAAAACTAACCACTAGGCCACTGTGCCACAAAATAATATATGTTGAAAACACTCATAGCATAGCATGTAAAAAAAAAAAAAGCCATTAAAAAAGTCATAGTATAGTATGTCAAAAAAGTCGAAGTATAGTACGTCCAAAAAATGTATTAAAAAAAGTCAGTGTAGTATGTCTTCCCCCACCTGGGGCAGAAGGGGGAAACCAACCCCTGCTGACTGACCTCATCACTAACTGTGCGCTCCATTTAAATTTAGGGCGGGAAAGTCGCCACAGACACTCAGTATTACCAAAGAACTTCTAATATAGGAAGAAGTTCCACTCCCTCGTTACTTCCGGGTTCTGAACTGGTTGCAGTTCCACCAGAGTTCCATATAGGGGGCGCTCACAGGCCAGTGCAGAATGAATGGGGCTCTATGGAGCTATACCCCTCAAAACCCACTTTTCTCAGGATATAATTTTTTGTCTAGTAATTTGAATGTTGCATTCGAAAGGGGAGGCAAAAAAAATATACACACTGCTGTGTGTTAGATTTTTTAAAGTAACTTTTTTGTTCTAAAAAGCCTTTTAAAATGTTAATGACGTCCTACACATATACGGCCAGAGATACTGCTTTACGGCAAGCTCTGAGTCGCTTCCTTTGTTCTCTCGAGGCATCGACAACACAGCTGACAGGTTAGACTCTCCCTGTTAATACATGTGCTAGAAAGAGGTTTGCTAATGTTTTAAAGACCACACCGAAATATTCATTCTGATATTCAGGCTCTGCTTCGGATGCCGTCAAGCTGGATCTCCGATCGTAATCACTCCTTCACTGACCAATCAGCATTCATTAGCAGAATGCTAGCGTGTTATGGGCAACAACGAGTCACCCTGTAAGAAATCAAAAGGACATAAGTACTCGTTCATTCAACTTTCGACCTATAACCCATGTTGAACTTGC